>NW_025214413.1:5183-24860 GCF_004010195.1 Chiloscyllium plagiosum | reverse complement strand
AGTGCGGCCCTCCCTCAGTACTAAACACCTGACAGTGCAGCCCTCCCTCAGCACTAAACACCTGACAGTGCGGCCCTCCCTCAGTACTAAACACCTGACAGTGCAGCCCTCCCTCAGCACTAAACACCTGACAGTGCGGCCCTCCCTCAGTACTAAACACCTGACAGTGCAGCCCTCCCTCAGCACTAAACACCTGACAGTGCGGCCCTCCCTCAGTACTAAACACCTGACAGTGCAGCCCTCCCTCAGCACTAAACACCTGACAGTGCGGCCCTCCCTCAGTACTAAACTCCTGAAAGTGCGGCACTCGCTCAGTACTAAACACCTGACAATGCGGCCATCCCTCCGAACTAAACACCTGACAGTGTGTCCCGGCCTCAGTACTAATCACCCGACAGTGCGGCCCTCTCTCCGAATTAAACACCTTACAGTGCGGCACTCCCTCAGTACTTAACTGCTGACAGTGCGGCTGTCATTCAAAAGTAAACTCCTGACATTGTGTACTACCCTCAGAACTAAAGTCCTGACAGTGCGGCCCTCCCTCAGAAATAAACTCCTGACCGAGCTGCCCTCCCTCATAACTAAACACCTGACAGTGCGGCCCTCCCTCAGTACTAAACTGCTGACAGTGCGGCTGTCATTCAGAAGTAAACTCCTGACAGTGAGAACCACCATCAGAACTAAACTCCTGACAATGCATCCTCCCTCAGTCCTAAACTACTGAGAGTGCGGCCCTCCCTCAGTACTAAACTGCTGACAGTGCGGCACTCACTCAGTACTAAGCACCTGACAATGCGGCTTTCCCTCCGAACTAATCACCTGACAGTGTGTCCCGCCCTCAGTACTAAACACCTGACAGTGCGGCCCTCCCTCAGAACTAAACTGCTGACAGTGCGGCTGTCATTCAGAAGTAAACTCCTGACAGTGTGAACCACCCTCAGAACTAAACTTCTGACAGTGCGGCCATCCCTCAGAAATAAACTCCTGACCGAGCCGCCCTCCCTCAGAACTAAACACCTGACAGTGCGGCCCTCCCTCAGTACTAAACTGCTGACAATGCGGCCCTCCTTCAGTACTAAACTGCTGACAGTGCGGCTGTCATTCAGAAGTAAACTCCTGACAGTGAGAACCACCATCAGAACTAAACTCCTGACAATGCGGCCCTCCCTCAGTCCTAAACACCTGAGAGTGCGGCCCTCCCTCAGTACTAAACTCCTGAAAGTGCGGGACTCGCTCAGTACTAAACACCTGACAATGCGGCCTTCCCTCCGAACTAAGCCCCTGACAGTGTGTCCCGCCCTCAGTACTAATCACCTGACGGTGGGGCCCTCCCTCAGTACTAAACTCCTGACAGTGCGGCACTCCGTCAGTACTAAAAAACTGACAGTGCGGCCCTCCCTCAGTACTAAACACCTGACAGTGCAGCCCTCCCTCAGCACTAAACACCTGACGTCCCTCCTTCAGTACTAAACACCTGACAGTGCGGCTCTTCCTCAGTACTAACCACCTGACAGTGCGTCAGTCTCCAGGAAAAAAGATCCTGACAGTGTGGCCGTCCATCAGGACTAAACTCCTGACAGTGCGGCACTCCCTCAGAACTAAACTCCTGACAGTGTGTTCCTCCCGCAGTACTAAACACCTGACAGTGTGGCCCTCACTCAATACGAAACTCCCGACAGTGCGGCCCTCACTCAGAACTAAACGCTTGACAGTGCGGCCCACCCTCAGTACTTAACTCCTAAGAATGCGGCTCTCCCTCTGTACAAAAAACTCCTTAGGGTGCGGCCTTCCTTCACAACTAAACTCCTGACAGTGTTGCCCTCACTCAGTACTAAGCACCTGACAGTGCGTCCCTCCTTCAGTACTAAACACCTGACAGTGCGGCTCTTCCTCAGTACTAACCACCTGACAGTGCGTCAGTCTCCAGGAAAAAAGATCCTGACAGTGTGGCCGTCCATCAGGACTAAACTCCTGACAGTGCGGCACTCCCTCAGAACTAAACTCCTGACAGTGTGTTCCTCCCGCAGTACTAAACACCTGACAGTGTGGCCCTCACTCAATACGAAACTCCCGACAGTGCGGCCCTCACTCAGAACTAAACGCTTGACAGTGCGGCCCACCCTCAGTACTTAACTCCTAAGAATGCGGCTCTCCCTCTGTACAAAAAACTCCTTAGGGTGCGGCCTTCCTTCACAACTAAACTCCTGACAGTGTTGCCCTCACTCAGTACTAAGCACCTGACAGTGCGTCCCTCCTTCAGTACTAAACACCTGACAGTGCGGCTCTTCCTCAGTACTAACCACCTGACAGTGCGTCAGTCTCCAGGAAAAAAGATCCTGACAGTGTGGCCGTCCATCAGGACTAAACTCCTGACAGTGCGGCACTCCCTCTGTTCTAAACTCCTGACAATGCGGCCATCCCTCAGTACTAAACACCTGACAGTCCGGCCCTCCCTCAGTACTAAACTCCTGACACTGTGGCCCTCACTCAGTACTAAACTCCTAACCGTGCGGCCCTCCCTCAGTACTAATCTCCCGACAATGCGGCCCTCCCTCAGTACTAAACTCCTGAGAGTGCGGCCCTCCCTCCTTACTATACGCCTGAAAGTGCGGCCCTCGCTCAGTACTAAACACCTGACACTGCGGCCCTCCCGCAGTAATAAACACCTGACAGTGCGGCCCTTCCTCAGTACTAAACTCCTGAAAGTGCGGCCATCGCTCAGTACTAAACACCTGTCAATGCGGCCCTCCTTCCGAACTAAACACCTGACAGTGCGGCCCTCCCTCAGTACTAAACACCTGATAGTGCGGGCGTCCCTCAGTACTAAACTCCTGACAATGCGGCCGTCCTTCAGTACTAAACACTTGACAGTGCGTCCCTCCCTCAGTATTAATCTCATGATATTGCGGCACTCCCTCAGTCCAAACTCCTGACAGTGTGGACCTCCCTCAGTACTAAACTCCTGAAAGTGCGGCCTTCCTTCATTACTAAACACCTGACAATGCGGCCCTTCCTCCGAAATAAACACCTGACAGTGTGTCCCGCCCTCAGTACTGAACAGCGGACAGTGCGGCCCACCCTCAGTAGTAAACACCAAACAGTGCGCCCTGCCTCAGTACTAAACTGCTGACAGTGCGGCTGTCATTCCGAAGTAAACTCATGACCGTGTGAACCACCCTCAGTACTTAACTCCTGACAGTGCGGCTCTCCCTCTGTACTAAACTCCTGAGAGTGCGGCCTTCCCTCAGAACTAAACTCCTGACAGTGTAGCCCTCCCTCAGAACTAAACTGCTGACGTGTTGCCCTCACTCAGTACGAAACGCCAGACAGTGCGTCCCTTCCTCAGTATTAAACTCCTGACAGTGCGGCCTTACGTCAGAAATTAACTCCTGACTGTGCGGCACTCCCTCAGTACTAAACTCCTGAAAGTGTTGCCCTCACTCAGTATTAAACGCCTGACAGTGCGGCCCTCCCTCAGTACCAACCAACTGACAGTGCGTCCCACTGTCAGTAACAAGACAGTGCGGCCCTCCCTCAGTACTAAACTCCTGACACTGTGGCCCTCCCTCAGTACTAAACTCCTGACAATTCGGCCCTTCCTCAGAACTAATACCTGACAGTGCGGCAATCCCTCAGTACTAAACTCCTGACAGTGCGGCACTCCCTCTGGAATAAACTCCTGACAATGCGGCCCACCCTCAGTACTAATCTCCTAACAGTGCTGCCCTCCCTCGGTACTAAACTCCTGACACTGTGGCCCTCCCTCAGTACAAAACTCCTCACAGGGCTGCCCTCCCTCAGTACTAAACTCCTGACACTGTGGCCCTCCCTCAGTACAAAACTCCTGACAGTGCGACCCTCCTTCAGTACTAAACTCCTGACAGTGCGTTCCTCCCTCAGTACTAAACACCTGACAGTGCGGCACTCCCTCTGTAATAAACTCCTGACAATGCGGCCCTCCCTCAGTACTAAACACCTGACAGTGCGGCACTCCCTCTGTAATAAACTCCTGACAATGCGGCCCTCCCTCAGTACTAAACACCTGACAGTGCGGCACTCCCTCTGTAATAAACTCCTGACAATGCGGCCCTCCCTCAGTACTAAACACCTGACAGTGCGGCACTCCCTCTGTAATAAACTCCTGACAATGCGGCCCTCCCTCAGTACTAAACACCTGACAGTGCGGCACTCCCTCTGTAATAAACTCCTGACAATGCGGCCCTCCCTCAGTACTAAACACCTGACAGTGCGGCACTCCCTCTGTAATAAACTCCTGACAATGCGGCCCTCCCTCAGTACTAAACACCTGACAGTGCGGCCCTCCCTCAGTACTAAACTCCTGACAGTGTTGCCCTCACTCAGTATTAAACGCCTGACAGTGCGGCCCTCCCTCAGTACCAACCAACTGACAGTGCGTCCCACTGTCAGTAACAAAATCCTGACGGTGGGGCCGTCCCTCAGTACTAAACTCCTGACATTGCGGCACTCCCTCTGTAATAAACTCCTGACAATGCGGCCGTCCCTCAGTACTAAACACCTGACAGTGCGGCCCTCCCTCAGTACTAAACTCCTGACACTGTGGCCCTCCCTCAGTACTAAACTTCTGACAATTCGGCCCTTCCTCAGAACTAATACCTGACAGTGCGGCAAT
The DNA here is from genome assembly GCF_004010195.1 of Chiloscyllium plagiosum. NCBI lineage: Eukaryota > Metazoa > Chordata > Chondrichthyes > Orectolobiformes > Hemiscylliidae > Chiloscyllium > Chiloscyllium plagiosum. The sequence goes on along the minus strand of NW_025214413.1, from coordinate 20,209 downwards.
CCCTCAGTACTAAACTCCTGACAGTGCGGCACTCCCCCTGTAATAAACTCCTGACAATGCGGCCCTCCCTCAGTACTAAACTCCTAACAGTGCTGCCCTCCCTCAGTACTAAACTCCTGACACTGTGGCCCTCCCTCAATACTAAACACCTAACAGGGCTGCCCTCCCTCAGTACTAAACTCCTGACACTGTGGCCCTCCCTCAGTACTAAACTCCTGACCATGCGGCCCTCCCTCAGTACTAATCTCCTGACAATTCGGCCCTCACTCAGTACTAAACACCTGACAGTGCGGCAATCCCTCAGTACTAAACTCCTGACAGTGCGGCCCACCCTCAGTACTAAACTCCTGAAACAGCGGCACTCGCTCAGTACTAAACACCTGAAAATGCGGCCCTCCTTCCGAACTAAACACCTGACAGTGTGTGCCGCCATCAGTACTAAACACCTGACAGTGCGGCCCTCGCTTAGTACGAAACACTTGACAATGCGGCCCTCGCTCCGAACTAAACACCTGATGGTGCGGCCATCCCTCAGTACTAAACTGCTGACAGTGTGCCCCACCCTCAGAACTAAACTCCTAACTGTGCAGCACTCCCTCAGCACTAAACACCTGACAGTGCGGCCCTCCCTCAGTACTAAACACCTGACAGTGCGGCCCTCCCTCAGTACTAAACTCCTGACAATGTGGCCCTCCCTCAGTACTAAACTCCTGACAATTCGGCCCTTCCTCAGAACTAACACCTGACAGTGTGGCAATCCCTCAGGACTAAACTCCTGACAGTGCGGCACTCCCTCTGTAATAAACTCCTGACAATGCGGCCCACCCTCAGTACTAATCTCCTAACAGTGCTGCCCTCCCTCAGTACTAAACTCCTGACACTGTGGCCCTCCCTCAGTAGTACACTCCTCACAGGGCTGCCCTCCCTCAGTACTAAACTCCTCACAGGGCTGCCCTCCCTCAGTACTAAACTCCTGACACTGTGGCCCTCCCTCAGTACAAAACTCCTGACAGTGCGACCCTCCTTCAGTACTAAACTCCTGACAGTGCGTCCCTCCCTCAGTACTAAACACCTGACAGTGCGGCTGTCCCTCAGAAGTAAACTCCTGACCGAATGCCCATCGCTCAGCACTAAACTCCTGAAAGTGCGCCCCTCCCTCTGTACTAAACTTCTGATATTGCGGCCCCCCCCCAGAACTAAATTCCTGACAATGCGGCCCTCCCTCAGTACTAAATTCCTGACAGTGTGGCCCTCTCGCAGTACTAATCTCCTGTGAGTGCTGTCCTCCGTCATTACTGAACTCCTGACAGTGTGGCCATCCCTGAGTACTAAACACCTGACAGTGTGGAACTCCCTCAGTACTAAACTCCTGACAGTGTGGCCCTCCCTCATAACGAAACCCCTGACAGTGCGGCCCTCCCTCAATACTAAATACTTGACAGGGCGGCCCTCCCTCAGTACTAAACTCCAGACAGTGCGGCCCTCCCTCAGTACTAAACTCCTGATATTGCGGCCCTCCCTCAGAACTCAACTCCTGACAGTGTGGCCCTCCCTCAGTACTAAACTTCTGACAGTGCGGCCCTCCCTCAATACTAAACACCAGACAGTGCGGCCCTCCCTCAGTACTAAACTCCTGACAGTGCGGCCCTCCCTCAGTACTAAACTCCTGACAGTGCGGCCGTCGCTCAATACTAAACTCTTGACAGTGCGGCTGTACCTCAGAAGTAAAATTCTGACAGTGTGGCCATCCCTCAGTACGAAACTCTTGACAGTGCGGCCCTCCCTCAGTACTAAACTTCTGATATTGCGTCCCTCCCTCAGAACTAAATTCCTGACAGTGCGGCCCTCCCTCAGTACTAAATTCCTGACAGTGTGGCCCTCTCTCAGTACTAAACTCCTGTGAGTGCGGCCCTCCATCAATATTAAACACCTGACAGTGCGGCCCTCCCTCAGTACTAAACTCCTGACAGTGCGGCCCTCCCTCAGTACTAAACTCCGACAGTGTGGCCCTCCATCAGATCTAAAATCCTGACATTGTGGCCCTCCCTCCTAACTAAACTTCTGACAGTGTGGCCCTCCCTCAGTACTAACCTCCTGACAATTCGACCCTCCCTCAGTACTAAACTCCTGATAGTGCGGCCCTCCCTCAGTACTAAACTCCTGACAGTGCGGCACTCTTTCTGTACTAAACTCCTGACAATGCGGCCCTCCCTCAGTACTAAACACCTGACATTGCGGCTCTCCCTCAGTACTAATCTCCTGACAATGCGGCCCTCCCTCAGTACTAAACATCTGACAGTGCGGCAAACCCTCAGTACTGAACTCCTGAAAGTGCGGCACTCCTTCTGCACTAAACTCCTGACAATGCGGCCCTCCTTCAATACTAAACACCTGACAGATCGGCCGTCCCTCAGTACTAAACTCCTGACAGTGCTGCCCTCCCTCAATATTTAACTAATAACACTGAGGCCCTCCCTCAGTACTAAACTCCTGACCGTGCGGCCCTTCCTCAGTACTAATCTCCTGTCAATGCGTCCCTACCTCAGTACTAAACATCTGAGAGTGCGGTAATCCCTCGGTAATAAACTCCTGATATTGCAGCCCTCCCTCAGTACTAAACTCCTGACAGTGTGGACCTCCCACAGTACTAAACTCAGAGAGTACGGCCCTCCCTCAGTACAAAACTCCTGAACGTGCAGCCATCGCTCATTTCTCAACACCTGACAATGCGGCCCTCCCTCCGAACTAAACACCTAACAGTGTGTCCCTACCTCAGTACTAAACACCTGACAGTGGGGCCCTCCCTTAGTACTAAACTCCTGACAGTGCGAAACTCCCTCAGAACTAAACTGCTGACAGTATGGCACTCCCTTAGTACTAAACTCCTGACAGTGCGGACCTCCCACTGTAGTAAACTCCTGACAGTGCGGCCCTCCGTTAGTACCAAACTCCCGACAGTGCGGTCCTCCCTCAGAACAAAACTCCTGACAGTGCGGCCCACCCTCAGAACAAAACTCCTGACAGTGCGGCCCACCCTCAGTACTTAACTCCTGAGATTGCGGCCCTCCCTCAGTACTAAACTGATGACAGTGCGGCTGTCATTCAGACGAAAACTGCTGACAGTGTGTCCCGCCCTCAGTACTAAACACCTGACAACGCGGACCTCCCTCAGAACTAAACACCTGACAGTGCAGCACTCCCTCAGTACTAAACTGCTGACAGTGCGGCTGTCATTCAGAAGTAAACTCCTGACAGTGAGAACCACCCTCAGAACTAAACTCCTGACAGTGAGAACCACCCTCAGTACTAAACACCTGACAGTGCGGCACTGTCTCAGTACTAAACTCCTGACAGTGCGGCCCTCCCTCAATAATAAACTCTTGACAGTGTGGCCCTCCCTCACTACTAAACATCTGTCACTGTGGTCCTCCCTCAGTACTAATCTCCTGACAATGCGGCCCTCCCTCGGTACTAAATACCTGACAGTGAGGCAATCCCACAGTACTAAACTCCTGACAGTGCGGCCCTCCCTCAGAACTAAACTACTGACAGTGCGGCCATCCCTCAGTACTAAACTACTGACAGTACGGCCATCCCTCAGTACTAAACTCCTGACAGTGCGGCCCTCCCTCAATACTAAACTCTTGACAGTGTGGCCCTCCCTCACTACTAAACATCTGTCACTGTGGTCCTCCCTCAGTACTAACTCCTGACAATGCGGCCCTCCCTCAGTACTAAATACCTGAGAGTGAGGCAATCCCACAGTACTAAACTCCTGACCGTGCGGCCCTCCATCAGTACGAAACACCTGACAGTGCGGCCCTCCCTCAGTACTAAACACCTGAGAGAGCGGCCTTCCCTCAGAACTAAACTCCTGACACGTCGGCCCTCCCTCGGAACTAAACTCCTGACACTGTGGCCCTTCATTAGAACTGAACTCCAGACAGTGTGGCCCTCTCTCTGTACTAAACATCTGACAGTGCGCCCACCCTCAATACTAAACTCCTGACAGTGCGGCCGTCCCTCAGTGCTAAACACTTGACAGTGCGGACCTCCGTCAGTACTAAACACCTGACAGTGTGGCCTTCACTCAATACGAAACTCCCGACAGTGCGGCCCTCCCTCAGAACTAAACTACTGACAGTGCGGCCCACCCTCAGTTCTTAACTCCTGACAGTGCGGCTCTCCCTCTGTACTAAACTCCTGAGAGTGCGGCCTTCCCTCGGAACTAAACTCCTGACAATGTAGCCCTCCCTCAGAAATAAACTCCTGACGTGTTGCCCTCACTCAGTACGAAACGCCAGACAGTGCGTCCTTCCCTCAGTATTAAACTCCTGACATTGCGGCCTTACGTCAGAAATTAACTCCTGACTGTGCGGCACTCCCTCAGTACTAAACTCCTGACAGTGTTGCCCTCACTCAGTACTAAACGCCTGACAGTGCGTCTCTCCCTCAGTAGTAAACACCTGACAGTTCGGCCCTCCCTCAGTACCAACCAACTGACAGTGCGTCCCACTGTCAGGAACAAAATCCTGACGGTGGGGCCGTCCCTCAGTACTAAACTCCTGACATTGCGGCACCCCCTCTGTAATAAACTCCTGACAATGCGGCCGTCCCTCAGTACTAAACACACTACAGTGCGGCCCTCCCTCAGTACTAAACCCCTGACACTGTGGCCCTCCCTCAGTACTAAACTCCTGACAATTCGGCCCTTCCTCAGTACTAACACCTGACAGTGCGGCAATCCCTCAGTTCTAAACTCCTGACAGTGCGGCACTCCCTCTGTAATAAACTCCTGACACTGCGGCCGTCCCTCAGTACTAAACTCCTAACAGTGCTGCCCTCCCTCAGTACTAAACTCCTGACACTGTGGCCCTCCCTCAGTACTAAACACCTAACAGGGCTGCCCTCCCTCAGTACTAAACTCCTGACACTGTGGCCCTTCCTCAGTACTAAAGTCCTGACAATGCGGCCCTCCCTCAGTACTAAACACCTGACAATGCGGCCCTCCCTCCGAACGAAACACCTGACAGTGTGTCCCGCCCTCAGTACTAACCACCTGACAGTGCGTCCCTCTCTCAGTAAAAAAATCCTGACAGTGGGGCCGTCCCTCAGTACTAAACTCCTGACAGTGCGGCACTCCTTCTGTACTAAACTCCTGACAATGCGGCCCTCCCTCAGTACTAAACACCTGACAGTACGGCCCTCCTCAGTACAAACTCCTAACAGTGCTGCCCTCCCTCATTATTAATCTCCTGACACTGTGGCACTCCCTCCGTACTAAACTCCTTAACGTGCGGCCCTCCCTCAGTTCTAATCTCCACACAATGCGGCCCTCTCTCAGTTCCAAAAACCTGGCAGTGCTGCAATCCCTCAGTACTAAACTCCTGACAGTGCGGCCCTCCCTCAGTATTAAACACCTGACAGTGTGTCCCTTCCTCAGTACTAAACAGCGGACAGTGCGGCCGTCACTCAGTACTATGCTCCTGTCAGTGTGCCCCACCCTCAGAACTAAACTCCTGACAGTGCAGCGCTCCCTCAGCACCAAACACCTGACAGTGTGGCCCTCACTCAATACGAAACTCCTGACAGTGCGGCCCTCCCTCAATCCTAAACTCCTGACACTGTGGCCCTCCCTCAGTAGTAAAATCCTGACCGTGCGGCCCTCCCTCTATACTAATCTCCTGACAATGCGGCCATCCTTCAGTACTAAACACCTGACAGTGAGGCAGTCGCACAGTACTAAACTCCTGACAGTGCGGCCCTGCTTCAGTACTAAACTCCTGACAATGCGGCCCTCCGTCAGTACTACAACTCCGGAAAGTGCGGCCCTCCCTCAGTTCTAAACACCTGACAGTGCGGCCCTCCCTCAGTCCTAAACTCCTGAGAGTGCGGCCTGACCTCAGAACTAAACTCCTGACAGGTTGGCCCTCCCTCGGAACTAAACTCCTGACACTGTAGCCCTTCATTCGAACTGAACTCCTGACAGTGTGGCCCTCCCTCTGTACTAAACATCTGACAGTGCGGACCTCCCTTAGTACTAAACCCCTGACAGAGCGGCCCTCCCTCAGTACTAAACTGCTGACAGTGCGGCCCTCCCTCTGAACTAAACTCCTGACAGTGTGTCCCTCCCTCAGTAATAAACACCTGAAGGTGCGGCCGTCCCTCAGTACTAAACTCCTGAGATGTGTCCCTCTCTCCATAATGGACTCCTGATAGTGCGGCCCTATTTCAGTACTAAACTCTTGACAGTGTGTCCCTCCCTCAGTACTGAACTCCTGACAGTGTCGCACTGCCTTGGAACGAAACTCCTGACACTGCGGCCCTCCCTCAGAACTAAACTCCTGACAGTGCGGCCCTCCCACAATACTAATCTCTTGACAGTGCGGCCCTCCCTCAGTACTAAACGCCTGACACTGTGTCCCTCCCTCAGTACTAAACTCCTGACAGTGTGGCCCCCCCTCTATACTAATCTCCTGACAATGTGGCCCTCCCTCAGATTCTAAACTCGTGACAGTGTGTCCCTCCCTCAGTACTAAACAACTGACAGTGTGGCCCTCACTCTATACGAAACTGCCGACAGTGCGGCCCTCACTCAGAACTAAACTCCTGACAGTGCGGCCCACCCACAGTACTTAACTCCTGCCAGTGCGGCTCTCCCTCTGTACTAAACTCCTGAGAGTGCGCCGTCCCTCAGAACTAAACTCCTGACAGTGTGGCCCACCCTCAGAACTAAACTCTTGACAGTGTTGCACTCACTCAGTGCTAATCACCAGATAGTGCGGCCCTCTCTCAGTACTAACCACATGACAGTGCATCACTCTCTCAGTAAAAAAATCCTGACGGTGCGGCCGTCCCTCAGTACTTAACTATAGAAAGTGCGGCACTCCCTCTGTACTAAACTCCTGACAATGCGGCCCTCCCACAGTACTAAACACCTGACAGTCAGCCGTCCCTCAGTACTAAACTTCTGGCAGTGCTGCCCTCCCTCAATACTTATCTCCTGACACTGTGGCCCTCCCTCAGTACTAAACTCCTGACCGTGCGGCCCTTCCTCAGTACTAATATCCTGACAATGCGGCCCTCCCTCAGTACTAAACATCTGACAGTGCGGCAATAATTCAGTACTAAACTCCTGATATTGCGGCCCTCCCTCAGTACTAAACTCCTGACAGTGTGGACCTCCCTCAGTACTAAACTCCTGACAGTGCGGCCCTTCCTCAGTACTAAACTCCTGAAAGTGCGGCCCTCGCTCAGTACAAAACACCTGACAATGCGGCCCTCCCTCCGAACTAAACACCTGACAGTGTGTCCCGCCCTCAGTCCTAACCACCTGACAGTGCTTCCCTCTCTCAGTAAAATAATCCTGACGGTGGGGCCTTCCCTCAGTACTAAACTCCTGAGAGTGCGGCCTTACCTCAGAACTAAACTCCTGACAGGTCGGCCCTCCCTCGGAACTAAACTCCTGACACTGTAGCCCTTCATCCGAACTGAATTCCTGACAGTGTGGCCCTCCCTCTGTACTAAACATCTGACAGTGCGGACCTCCCTCCGAACTAAACACCTGACAGTGTCCCGCCCTCAGTCCTAACCACCTGACAGTGCGTCCCTCTCTCCGTAAAAAATTCCTGACGGTGGGGCCGTCCCTCAGTACTAAACTCCTGACAGTACGGCCCTCCTCAGTACTAAACTCCTAACATTCTGCCCTCCCTCATTACTTATCTCCTGACACTGTGGCACTCCCTCCGTACTAAACTCCTTAACGTGCGGCCCTCCCTCAGTACTAATCTCCTGACAATGCGGCCCTCCCTCAGTTCCAAACACCTGGCAGTGCGGCAATCCCTCAGGACTAAACTCCTGAGAGTGCGGCCCTCCCTCAGTAGTACAATCCTGACACTGTAGCGCTCCCGCACTACTAAACGCCTGATAGTGCGGTCCTCCATCAGTACTAAACTACTGACAGTGCGGCTGTAATTCAGAAGTAAACTCCTGACAGTGAGAACCACCATCAGAACTAAACTCCTGACAATGCGGCCCTCTCTCAGTACTAAACTCCTGAGAGTGCGGCCCTCCCTCAGTACTAAACTCCTGACAGTGTGGCCCTCTCTCAGAACTATACTCCTGACAGTGTGTCCCTCCCTCAGTAATAAACACCTGACGGTGCGGCCTGCCCTCAGTACTAAACTCTTGAAAGTGTGGCACTCCCTCTGTACTAAACACCTGACAGTCGGCCGTCCCTCAGTACTAAATTCCTGGCAGTGCTGCCCTCCCTCAATATTAAACTCCTGACAATGTGGCCCTCCCTCAGTACGAAACCCCGGACCCTGTGGACCTTCCTCAGTACTAATATCCTGACAATGCGACCCTCCCTCAGTACTAAACATCTGACCGTGCGGCAATAATTCAGTACTAAACTCCTGATATTGCGTTCCTCCCTCAGTACCAAACTCGTGACAGTGTGGACCTCCCTCAGTAATAAACTCCTGAGACTGCAGCACTCCCTCACTCAATACGAAACTCCTGACACTGTGGCCCTCCCTCAGTACTAAAATCCTGACCATGCGCCCCTCCCGCTATATTAATCTACTGATAATGCGGCCCTCCTTCAGTACTAAACACCTGACAGTGCGGCCATTCCGTCAGTACTACAACTCCGGAAAGTGCGGCCCACCCTCAGTCCTAAACACCTGACAGAGCGGCCCTCCCTCAGTACTAAACTGCTGAGAGTGCAGACTTCCCTCAGAACTAAACTGCTGACAGGTAGCCCCTCCCTCGGAACTAAACTCCTGACACTGTAGCCCTTCATCCGAACTGAACACCTGACAGTGTGGCCCTCCCTCTGTACTAAACATCTGACAGTGCGCCCACCCTCAGTACTAAACCCCTGACAGAGCAGCCCTCCCTCAGTACTAAACTCCTGACAGTGTGGCCCTCTCTCAGAACTATACTCCTGACAGTGTGTCCCTCCCTCAGTACTAAACACCTGACAGTGCGGCAATCCCTCACTCAGAACTAAACTCCTGTCAGTGCGGCCCACCCTCAGGACTTAACTCCTGACAGTGCGGCTCACCGTCTGTACTAACCTCCTGAGAGGGCGGCCTTCCCTCAGAACTAAACTCCTGACAGTGTGGTCCTCCCTCAGAACAAAACTCCTGACAGTGTTGCCCTCACTCAGCACTAAACACCAGACAGTGCGTCCCTCCCTCAGTCCTAAACACCTGACGGTGCGGCCCTCCCTTAGTACTAACCAACGGACAGTGCGGTCCTCTCTCAGTAAAAAAGTCCTGACGGTGTGGCTGTTACTCAGCACAAAACTCCTGACAGTGCGGCACTCACTGTGTACTAAACTCCTGACAATGCGGCACTCCCTCAGTACTAAACGCCTGATCGTACGGCCCTCCCTCAGTACTAAATTCCTGACAGTGCAGCCTACGTCAGAAATAAACTCCTGACAGTGCGGCATTCTCTCAGTACTAAACTCCTGACAGTGTGGCCCTCACTCTGTACTAAACACTTGACAGTGCGGCCCTCCCTCAGTACTAACCACATGACAGTGCATCCCTCTCTCAGTAAAAAACTCCTGACGGTGCGGCCGGCCCTCAGTACTAAACTCTTGTAAGTGCGGCACTCCCTCTGTACTAAACTCCTGACAATGCGGCTCTCCCTCAGTACTAAACACCTGACAGTCGACCGTCCCTCAGTACTAAACTCCTGACAGTGCTGCCCTCCCTCAGTAGTAAAATCCTGACACTGTGGTGCTCCTGCAGTACTAAACGCCTGATCGTGCAGCCCTCCCTCAGTACTAAACTCCTGACAATGCGGCCCTCCCTCAGTACTAAACTCCTGATAGTGCGGCCCTCCCACAGTACTAAACTCCTGAAAGTACGGCACTCGCTCAGTACTAAACACCTGAAAATGCGGCCTTCCCTCCGAACTAAATACCTGACACTGTCTCCCGCCCTAAGTACTAATCACCTGACAGTGCGGCCCTCCATCAGAACTAAACACCCGACAGTGCGGCTCTCCCTCAGTACTAAACTGCTGACAGTGCGGCGGTCATTCAGAAGTAACCTCCTGACAGTGTGAACTACCCTCAGAAATAAACTCCTGACAGTGCGGTCCTCCCTCAGAAATAAACTCCTGACAGAGCCGCCCTCCCTCAGAACTAAACACCTGACAAGCGGCCCTCCCTCCGAACTAAACTCCTGGCAGTGCAGCACACCCTCAGTACTAAACTCCTGACAGTGCGGCCCTCCTTCAGTACTAAACCCCTGACAATGCGGCCCTCCCTCTGTGCTAAACTCATGAGAGTGCGGCCCTACCGCAGTACTATTCTCCTGACAGTGCGGCACTCGCTCAGTACTAAACACATGACAATGTGGCGCTCCCTCCGAACTAAACATCTGACAGTGTGTCCCTCCCTCAGTAATAAACACCTGACGGTGCGGCCTGCCCTCAGTACTAAACTCTTGAAAGTGCGGCACTCCCTCTGTACTAAACACCTGACAGTCGGCCGTCCCTCAGTACTAAATTCCGGGCAGTGCTGCCCTCCCTCAATATTAAACTCCTGACAATGTGGCCCTCCCTCAGTACGAAACCCCGGACCCTGTGGACCTTCCTCAGTACTAATATCCCGACAATGCGACCCTCCCTCAGTACTAAACATCTGACCGTGCGGCAATAATTCAGTACTAAACTCCTGATATTGCGTTCCTCCCTCAGTACCAAACTCGTGACAGTGTGGACCTCCCTCAGTAATAAACTCCTGAGAGTGCGGCACTCCATCTGTACTAAACTCCTGACAATGCGGCCCTCCCTCAGTACTAAACTCCTAACAGTGCTGCCCTCCCTCAGGACTAAACTCCTGAGAGTGCGGCCCTCCCTCAGTAGTACAATCCTGACACTGTAGCGCTCCCGCACTACTAAACGCCTGATAGTGCGGTCCTCCATCAGTACTAAACTACTGACAGTGCGGCTGTAATTCAGAAGTAAACTCCTGACAGTGAGAACCACCATCAGAACTAAACTCCTGACAATGCGGCCCTCTCTCAGTACTAAACTCCTGAAAGTGCGGCCCTCCCTCAGTACTAAACTCCTGAAAGTGCGGCACTCGCTCAGTACTAAATACCTGACAGTGTGTCCCGCCCTCAGTACTAATCACCTGACAGTGCGGCCCTCCCTCAGTACTAAAGTGCTGAAAGTGCGGCTGTCATTCAGAAGTAAACTCCTGACAGTGTGAACCACCCTCAGAACTAAACTCCTGACAGTGCGGCCCTCCGACAGAAATAAACTCCTGACAGAGCCGCCCTCCCTCAGAACTAAACTCCTGACAGTGCGGCCCTCCCTCAGAAATAAACTGACAGAGCCGCCGTACCGCAGAACTAAACATCTGACAGAGCGGCCCTCCCTCCGAACTAAACACCTGATAGTGCAGCACACCCTCAGTACTAAACTTCTGACAGTGCGGCCCCCCTACAGTACTAAACCCCTGACAATGCGGCCCTCACTCATTGCTAAACTCCTGAAAGTGCGGCCCTCCCTCAGTACGATTCTCCTGAAAGTACTAAACACCTGACAGTGTTGCCCTCACTCAGTACTAAACACCTGACAGTGCGTCCCTCACTCAGTACTTAACTCCTGGCAGTGCGGCCCACCCTCAGTACTTAACTCCTGACAGTGCGGCTCTCCCTCTGTACTAAACTCCTGAGAGTGCGGCCTTCCCTCAGAACTAAACTCCTGACAGCGTGGCCCTCCCTCAGAACAAAACTCCTCACACTGTTGCCCTCACTCAGCAAAAAACACCAGACAGTGCGTCCCTCCCTCAGTACTAAACTCCTACATTGCTGTCCTACGTCATATAGTTTAGGTCGGCTTGGATCGGCGCAACACCGAGGGCCAAAGGGCCTGTACTGCGCTGTATTCTTCTATGTTCTATGTTCCATGTTCCATAATTAATAGTGCGGCACTCCCTCAGTACTAAACTCCTGACAGTGTTGCCCTCACTCAGTACTAAACATCTGACAGTGCGTCCCTCCCTCAGTACTAAACACCTGACAGTGCGGCCCTCCCTCAGTACTAAACATCTGACAGTGCGGCACTCTCTCAGTAAAAAAATCCTGACGGTGTTGCTGTTTCTCAGTACAAAACTCCTGACAGTGTGACCCTCCCTCAGAACAAAACTACTGACAGTGTTGCCCTCACTCAGCACTAAACACCAGACAGTGCGTCCCACCCTCAGTACTAAACACCTGACAGTGCGGCCCTCCCTCAGTACTAAACTCCTGACAGTGCGGCCATCTCTCAGTAAAGAAATCCTGACGGCGTGGCTTTTAGTCAGTACTTAACTCCTGACAGTGCGGCTCTCCCTCTGTACTAAACTCCTGAGAGTGCGGCGTTCCCTCAGAACTGAACTCCTGACAGTGTGGTCCTCACTCATTACTAAACACCTGACAGTGCATTCCTCCCTCAGGACGAAACACCTGACAGTGCGGCCCTCCCTCAGTACTAACCACCTGACAGTGCGGCCCTCTCTCAGTAAAAACATCCTGACGGTGTGGCTGTTACTCAGTACAAAACTCCAGACAGTGCGGCCCTCCCTCAGTACTAAACACCTGACAATGCGTCCCTCCCTCAGTACTAAACTCCTGACAGTACAGCCCTCCCTCAGCAGTAAAATCCTGACACTGTGGCACTCCCGCAGTACTAAACGCCTGATAGTGCGGCCCTCCCTCAGGACTAAACTCCTGGCAATACGGCCCTCCCTCAGTACTAAACTCCTGAAAGTGCGGCACTCACTCAGTACTAAACACCTGACAATGCGGCCTTCCCTCCGAACTAAACACCAGACAGAGTGTCGCGCCCTCAGCACTAATCAGCTGACAGTGTGGCCCTCCCTCAGAACTAAACACCTGACAGTGCGGCCCTCCCTCAGTACTAAACTGCTGAAAGTGCGGCCCTCCCTCAGTACTATTCTCCTGACAGTGCGGCACTCGCACAGTACTAAACACATGACAATGCGGCGCTCCCTCCGAACTAAACATCTGACAGTGTGTCCCTCCCTCAGTAATAAACACCTGAAGGTGCGGCCGTCCCTCTGTACTAAACTGCAGAGAGTGTGTCCCTCTCTCCATAATGGACTCCTGACAGTGCGGCCCTACTTCAGTACTAAACTCTTGACAGTGTGTCCCTCCCTCAGTACTGAACTCCTGACAGTGTGGCACTCACTCAGAACGAAACTCCTGACACTGCGGCCCTCCCTCAGAACTAAATTCCTGACAGTGCGGCCATCCCACAATACTAATCTCTTGACAGTGCGTCCCTCCCTCAGTACTAAACACCTGACACTGTGGCCCTCCCTCAGTATTAAACTCCTGACAGTGCGGCCCTCCCTCTGTACTAATCTCCTGACAATGTGGCCCTCCCTCAGTACTAAACACCTGACAGTCGGCCGTCCCTCAGTACTAAACTCCTGGCAATGCTGCCGTCCCTCAATACTAACCTCCTGACACTGTGGCCCTCCATCAGTACTAAACTCCTGATTGTGCGGCCCTCCCTCAGTACTAAACACCTGACAGTGAGGCAATCCCACAGTACGAAACTCCTGACAGTGCGGCCCTCCATCAGTACTAAACTCCTGACACGTCGGCCCTCCCGCGGAACTAAACTCCTGACACTGTGGCCCTTCATCAGAACAGAACTCCGGACAGTGTGGCCCTCCCTCTGGACTAAACATCTGATAGTGCGCCCTCCCTCAGTACTAAACCCCTGCCAGTGCGGCCCTCCCTCAGTACTAAACACCTGACAGTGTGTCCCTCACTCAGAACTAAACTCCTGACAGTGTGTCCCACCCTCAGTACTTAACTCCTGACAGTGCGGCTCTCCCTCTGTACTAAACTCCTGAGAGTGCGGCCTTCCAACAGAACTAAACTCCTGACAGTGTGGCCCTCCCTCAGAACAAAACTCCTCACAGTGTTGCCCTCACTCAGCACTAAACACCAGACAGTGCGTCCCACCCTCAGTACTAAACTCCTGACATTGCGGCCCTACGTCATAATTAAATTCCTGACAGTGCGGCACTCCCTCAGTACTAAATTCCTGACAGTGTTGCCCTCACTCAGTACTAAACACCTGACAGTGCGGCCCTCCCTCAGAACTAAACACATGACAGTGCGGCACTCTCTCAGTAAAAAAAATCCTGACGGTGTGGCTGTTACTCAGTACAAAACTCCTGACAGTGCGGCACTCCCTCTGTACTAAATTCCTGACAATGCGGCCCTCCCTCAGTACTAAACATCTGACAATGCGTCCCTCCCTCAGTACGAAACACCTGACAGTGAGGCAATCCCACAGTACTAAACTCCTGAGAGTGCGGCCCTCCATCAGTACTAAACTCCTGACACGTCGGCCCATCCCGCGGAACTAAACTCCTGACACTGTGGCCCTTCATCAGAACAGAACTCCGGACAGTGTGGCCCTCCCTCTGGACTAAACATCTGATAGTGCGCCCTCCCTCAGTACTAAACCCCTGCCAGTGCGGCCCTCCCTCAGTACTAAACACCTGACAGTGTGTCCCTCACTCAGAACTAAACTCCTGACAGTGTGTCCCACCCTCAGTACTTAACTCCTGACAGTGCGGCTCTCCCTCTGTGCTAAACTGCTGAGAGTGCGGCCGTCCCTCAGAACTAAACTCCTGACAGTGCGTCCCACCCTCAGTACTAAATTCCTGACAGTGGGGACCTACGTCAGAAATAAACTCCTGACAGTGCGGCACTCTCTCAGTACTAAACTCCTGACAGTGTAGCCCTCACTCAGTACTAAACACTTGACAGTGCGGCCCACCCTCTGTACTAACCACCTGACACTGCGTCCCTCTGTCTGTAAAAAAATCCTGACGGTGGGGCCGTCCCTCAGTACCAAACTCTTGAAAGTGCGGCACTCCCTCTGTACTGAACTCCTGACAATGCGGCCCTACCTCAGTACTAAACAACTGACAGTCGGCCGTCCCTCAGTACTAAACACCTGACAGT
>NW_025214413.1:0-3215 GCF_004010195.1 Chiloscyllium plagiosum | reverse complement strand
CTAAACTCCTGACAGTGTGTTCCTCCCGCAGTACTAAACACCTGACAGTGTGGCCCTCACTTTATACGAAACTCCCGACAGTGCGGCCCTCACTCAGAACTAAACTCCTGTCAGTGCGGCCCACCCACAGTACTTAACTCCTGACAGTGCGGCTCTCCCTCTGTGCTAAACTGCTGAGAGTGCGGCCGTCCCTCAGAACTAAACTCCTGACAGTGCGTCCCACCCTCAGTACTAAATTCCTGACAGTCGGGACCTACGTCAGAAATAAACTCCTTACAGTGCGGCACTCTCTCAGTACTAAACTCCTGACAGTGTAGCCCTCACTCAGTACTAAACACTTGACAGTGCGGCCCACCCTCTGTACTAACCACCTGACACTGCGTCCCTCTGTCTGTAAAAAAATCCTGACGGTGGGGCCGTCCCTCAGTACCAAACTCTTGAAAGTGCGGCACTCCCTCTGTACTGAACTCCTGACAATGCGGCCCTACCTCAGTACTAAACAACTGACAGTCGGCCGTCCCTCAGTACTAAACACCTGACAGTGCTGCTCTCCCTCAATGCTAAACTCCTGACAATGTGGCCCTCCCTCAGTACTAATCTCCTGACAATGCGGCCGTCCCTCAGTACTAAACTGCTGACAGTGCGTCCCTCCCTCAGTACTAAACTCCTGACAGTGTGTCCCTCCCTCAGTACTGAACTTCTGACAGTGCGGCACTCCCTTAGAACTAAACTCCTGACACTGCGGCCCTGCCTCAGAACTAAACTCCTGACAGAGCGGCCCTCCCACAATACTAAACACTTGACAGTGCGGCCCTCCCTCAGTACTAAACCCCTCAAAATGCCGACATCCCTCAGCACTAAACACCTGAGAGATCGGCCTTCCCTCAGAACTAAACTTCGAGAGTTCGGCTCTAACTCGGAACTCAACTCCTGACACTGTGGCCCTTCATCAGAACTAAACACCTGACTGTGCGGCCCTTCCTCAGTACTAACCACCTGACAGTGCGTCCCTCTCTTAGTAAAAAAATCCTGACGGTTTGGCCGTCCGTCAGTACTAAACTCCTGACAGTGCGGATCTGCCTCTGTACTAAACTCCTGACAATGTGGCCATCCCTCAGTACTAAACACCTGACAGCCCGGCCCTCCCTCAGTACTAAACTCCAAAGAGTGCTGCACTCCCTCAGTACTAAACTCCTGACACTGTGGCCCTCACTCAGTACTAAACTCCTGACCGTGCGGCCCTCCCTCAGTACAAATCTCCTGACAATGCGGCCCTCCCTCAGTACTAAACTCCTGAGAGTGCGGCCCTCCCTCCGTACTAAACGCCTGAAAGTGCGGCCCTCGCTCAATCCTAAACACCTGACACTGCGGTCCTCCTTCCGAACGAAACACCTGACAGTGGGTCCCTCACTCAGTACTAAACACCTGATAGTGCGGCCCTCCCTCAGTAATAAACACCTGACAGTGCGGCCTTTCCTCAGTACTAAACTCCTGAAAGTGCGGTCATCGCTCAGTACTAAACACCTGCCAATGCGGTCCTCCTTCCGAACTAAACACCTGACAGTGGGTCCCTCCCTCAGTACTAAACACCTGATAGTGCAGACGTACCTCAGTACTAAACTCCTGACAATGCGGACCTCCCTCAGTACTATACACTTGACAGTGCGTCCCTCCATCAGTATTAATCTCCTGATATTGAGGCACTCCCTTAGTACTAAACTCCTGACGGTGTGGACCTCCCTCATTACTAAACACTTGACAGTGCGTCCCTCCATCAGTATTAATCTCCTGATATTGAGGCACTCCCTCAGTACTAAACTCCTGAAAGTGTGGTCCTCGCTCAGTACTAAACACCTGACAATGCGGCCCTCCCTCCGAAATAAACACCTGACAATGCGTCCCTCCTTCCCTAATAAACATCTGACGTTGCGGCCGTCCCGCAGTACTAAACTCCTGAGAGTGTGTCCCTCCCTCAATAATGGACTCCTGACAGTGCGGCCCTACTTCAGTAGTAAACTCTTGACAGTGTGCCCCTCCCTCGGTACTGAACATCTGACAGTGTGGCACTCCCTTAGAACTAAACTCCTGACACTGCGCCCCGGCCTCAGAACTAAACTCCTGACAGAGCGGCCCTCCCACAATACTAAACACTTGACAGTGCGGCCCTCCCTCAGTACTAAACGCCTGACACTGTGGCCCTCCCTCAGTACTAAACTCCTGACCGTGCTCCCCTCCCTCTGTACTAATCTCCTGACAATGCGGCCCTCCCTCAGTACTAAACACCTGACAGTGAGGCAATCCCACAGTACTAAACGAACTGACAGTGCGGAACTCCTTCAGTACTAAACTCATGACAGTGCGGCCCTCCCAAACGTACTACAACTCCTGAAAGTGTGGTCCTCCCTCAGTACTAAACACCTGACAGTGAGGCAATCCCACAGTACTAAACGAACTGACAGTGCGGAACTCCTTCAGTACTAAACTCATGACAGTGCGGCCCTCCCAAACGTACTACAACTCCTGAAAGTGTGGTCCTCCCTCAGTACTAAACACCTGACAGTGAGGCAATCCCACAGTACTAAACGAACTGACAGTGCGGAACTCCTTCAGTACTAAACTCATGACAGTGCGGCCCTCCCAAACGTACTACAACTCCTGAAAGTGTGGTCCTCCCTCAGTACTAAACACCTGACAGTGCGGCCATCACTCAGTACTAAACACCTGAGAGAGCGGCCTTCCCTCAGAACTAAACTCCTGAGAGTTCGGCCCTCCCTCGGAACTAAACTCCTGACACTGTGGCACTTCATCAGAACTGAACTCCTGACAGTGTGGCCCTCCCTCAGTATTAAACTCCTGACAGTGCGGCACTCCCTCAGAACTAAACTCCTGACAGTGTGTCCCTCCCTCAGTACTAAACACCTGACAGTGTGGCCCTCACTCAATACGAAACTCCCGACAGTGCGGCCCTCCCTCAGAACTAAACTTATGACAGTGCGGCCCACCCTCAGTACTTAACTCCTGACAGAGCGGCTCTCCCTCGGTACTAAACTCCTGAGAGTACGGCATTCCATCACAACTAAACTCCTGACAGTGCGGCACTCCCTCTGTACTAAACTCCTGACAATGCGGCCATCCCTCAGTACTAAACACCTGACAGTCCGGCCCTCCCACAGTACTAAACGCCTAAAAGTGCTGCCCTCCCTCAGTACTAAACT
>NW_025214412.1:42680-43246 GCF_004010195.1 Chiloscyllium plagiosum | reverse complement strand
TTGAGGCATAGTTATAGAGTCATAGAGATGTACAGCATGGAAACAGACCCTTTGGTCCAATCCATCCATGCTGACCAGATATCCCAACCCAACCTAATCCACCTGCCAGCACCCGGCGCATATCCCTCCAAACCCTTCCTATTCATATACCCATCCAAATGCCTCTTAAATGTTGCAATTGTACTAGCCTCCACCACTTCCTCTGGCAGCTCATTCCATACATGTACCATGCTCTGAGTGAAAAAGTTGCCCCTTAGGTCTCTTTTATTTCTCTTTCCCCTCTCACCCTAAACCTATGCCCTCTAGTTCTGGACTCCCCCACCCCAGGGATAAGACTTTGTCTATTTATCCTATGCATGCCCCTCATAATTTTGGAAACCTCTGTAAGGTCACCCCTCAGCCTCCGACGCTCCAGGGAAAACAGCCCCAGCCTGTTCAGCCTCTCCCTATAGCTCAAATCCTCCAACTCTGGCAACATCCTTGTAAATCTTTTCTGAACCCTTTCAAGTTTCACAACATCTTTCCGAGTGGAAGGAGACCAGAATTGCATGCAATATTCCAACAGT
>NW_025214412.1:30102-36825 GCF_004010195.1 Chiloscyllium plagiosum | reverse complement strand
CAAGTCCATGTCATTCTGCAGCCTGCCCACTTCCTCAAAACCATCTGTCCTTCCACCTGTTGTTGTGTATTCTGCAAAATATCAACAAAACTCTCAGGTCCTTTGACCCGATCATTCACGCATAACGGGAATAGTTGTGGTGCCAAAACTGACTCTTGCTGAACCCCACACGTCACGTGCTGCCATCCTGTGGTGAAAGGGTTAACATTGTGTCCCAATACATGTGTGAATCTAACCGGAATGGAGGTGTTGCTTAGTCCCGTGTGAATCTTATTACACACCTTCCCGTGTGAATCTTCTTATCTGTATGTAACTAGAATGGAATGTGTTTTTTAGCCTTGCTCTGCTCTAACCGAAAATGGAAGGTGTCGCTTAGTCCCGTGTGAATCTTGTTATACACCTTCCCGTGTGAATCTTCTTATCTGTATGTAACCAGAATGGAATGTGTTTTTTAGCCTTGCTCTGCTGTTCACATGAATGTTTATATCTGGAAAAGAGTATATCAGCTGGAAAAGTCTCCAGTTCGGTGAGTCTGCTCCGGGGTTACGTTTAACCGCCGAGCGTGGGTTGTTGGCAACCGCTCTACGAGAACTGACGGCTCCCAGTTCCGGTAACATGTAGAGTGAGTATAAGCCAGACCCGTTGTAAGTATGGGACCTGGTTGTGGCGACGCTGCGGGGGATAAAATGCTCATATTCTAGCAGACTCGCCTCTTGGTCGTTTGTTCTGTGTCAGACTACTCTCCTACGAACCTGACCTTGAGAATTTTTTAAAACAGCCACCCAGGTAAATAGTGGGGTGAGGAAGGCATATGGCGTACTGGCTTTTATTGGTCGAGGGATTGAGTTCCGGAGTCCTGAGGTCATGATGCAGTTGTATAAGACTCTGGTGCGGCTGCATCTGGAGTATTGTGTGCAGTTTTGGTCGCCATACTATAGGAAGGATGTGGTGGCACTGGAACGGGTGCAGAGGAGGTTTACCAGGATGTTGCCTGGTATGGTAGGAAGATCGTATGAGGAAAGGCTGAGGCACTTGGGGTTGTTTTCATTGGAGAAAAGAAGGTTTGGGGGTGACTTGATAGAGGTGTACAAGATGATTAGGGGTTTAGATAGGGTTGACCGTGAGAACCTTTTTCCACCTATGGAGTCAGCTATTACGAGGGGGTATAGCTTTAAATTAAGGGGTGGTAGGTATAGGACAGATGTTAGGGGTAGATTCTTTACACAGCGAGTCGTGAGTTCATGGAATGCCCTCCCAGTAGCTGTGGTGGAAACTCCCTCTTTATGGGCATTTAAGCGGGCATTGGATAGGCATGTGGAGGATAGTGGGCTAGTGTAGGTTACGTGGGCTTGGATCGGCGCAACATCGGGGGCCAAAGGGCCTGTACTGCGCTGGATTCTTCTATGTTCTTCTATGTTCTATGTTCTATGTTTTCATTTTCAAAGGGACAGCCTATCTTTGTCCCTTAATAGCTTATTCCAGGCAAATTTAATGCTGCTCCTTTCCATGTATGGCAGTTTATCTTTTGTTGATTCATTCAATTCTAGAACACTTATTAATTGTTTCCAATGTATAATATCACGAATTCTAGCTGTGACATTTATACAGCAATGGTATGGGCATTAACCCTGGGGCAGAGAGACCTAACTGATGCAGCAACTTCCCCGATATGTGTCACAGCAAGCTTTGATATGTTCATCAACTGCAGCTACTGCAGTCACTAACCACGGCTGCCTTTGGGTACTCACCTTATTGAATTAGTGGTAATTATAACTTCTACATGGAAGTAAAACCGAGTATTCGAAAATCTCCTACACCAAATTAAATCAAAAACACTCCTTCCATTTCCGTTATGCAATTCTTCCCCAAACAACAGAAAATCCAACTCGTCTTTGTTGGTAGAAGTAAAGTTAGTATTTTGCCTTAAATAGACATTTTCTCAACAAATGACCAGACCATCATTCCTCCTATATTTCTGTTCCTCGACTGTGCTCTGAGTGTTCTACAGGCCCAATGCGTCCAAAGCATCGACGTCTTCTATCTGTCTGTCTGTCTATCTACGCCTCTCTCTCTCTATCTATCCATCTGTTTAAATAGAGGATCAGGATGCCTCCACCCAGCGGAATGGTTGATAAGAAGAGTCCTTCATGGTAACCTTAGCCCATATGAGATTGGATGCCACAATGTTGTTAGTACACTCAATTGTCAACCAACCACCCTGCCAGCTGAACAATCCGGCATTGCAGGTGTTGGTTTGAAGTAGAACGTTAAAGTTGTTGCAGACTGAATTCCTTCTAGGTATTGAATGTATATTCAGCTCAAACGGACAGCGGCAGTGACTTGTTGGGATCGGTTTCGGATCGATTGAAGTTATTCAGGGTGGTTAGTAACTTTCTTGTTGACAATGATGACTTGGTGTTTTAAAACTATGGGTCCTCCAGAAGGAACACGTTGCTATGACAGTGTGTTGCTACTACAGTTTGAAAGTAGAGAATGTACACAAAGTTGGAGATTTTAGACTTGCTGTTCATCTAACCTATCACTTTGACCTCGATTGTGTGTGCTGTTCGTGTATTGTTGGAGTTGAAAGCATTCAAGAATGTTGAGACTATGCCATTACACTGCTAAGTGGTGTATTGTAGAAAGTAGACAAGTCTGGGGAGTTGGAATGTCAATTATTTATTGCCGAATAGAGAGCGAGCGCCAGCCATGCACATGCAACGAAGATCGTTATCGTGTCGATCGATTTCAGTTACTTTTCGAAGAGAACCTGCAGGCCGTAGACAGTAGCGAATTGACGTCTGAATTCCATAAGTACATAATCCATGGCTTTCAGTCATTAACCTACGTACTATTTAGCATTTGCTGCCCAGATATCATTATGATGAAATTATGTTACATTGAATTGGCATGGAACCCCCAAATGGCAAATGTCTTTTTTTCATTTATTAAACAAATATCAGAGCAATGCTGATCTCAAATGATTAACATTTGCCTTCTTAATCGCTATTTTTGGCTGGCAGATCCAAGCACAGTTTAAACTGTGTACAAAGAACAAAGAACAAAGGAAATTACAACACAGGAACAAGGTATTTGTCTCTTCAAGTATCCACAGTACAATGTCATCGCAATTTTTTTTCTGAGTTTGTCTGAAGACAGACATTGCAGTCGAATCGATCTATAAGTAAAGACTGGCTCTAATTATAAGAAAGTGAACAGAAAGGGAAGCTTAACATATTTCTGTTTTAATACTATTTAATCTAAACATACCCTTTAGTGCAGTCAACTTTTCTTCATGGACTATTGTACAATAGCCTGGTCTGTGCACGTGCACGTGTGCCTGTGTTTGTGTGTGTGTGCATGTCCGTGTGTTTGACTGTGTGTGTTTGCGTGTGTGAGAGAGATACAGAGAAAGAAGGAATGTCTGTATTTGTGAGTGTAAGAATGCTTCAGTGTTTCAATATGTGAGTGTGTTGTGGCGAGTGTGCACTTTCCTCTCTACCTGAACTAGTGCTGTAACTGCTCTTTGTTTTTTTTCTGAAGTATGAATAATGGTATTTAATCTGGATCAATCAACATGCTATGTCTGTCATAAGAGTGCTTAATATCAACAAATTACACCGAGATTTCTGCACGGGAATAATTCTGTGACTCCATAAAACACGATAGAAATTTTTTTTTGCAAAAGAAAGGAAAATAGGAAAAGCTTTTTGAATGGACAGGCACAATTTTGATTGATTAACATATGAATTACAGTATCTGTGTAACATACGGTGCTGTGACGTACTGAACTGCTTCAGTGTGAGTCTGGCTACACTTTTGAACGTCAGAGAGATGGTAAAACAAAAGAATATTTCTTAATGCGTGACGTGACGTGAAGTGATGTGAGTGTGTGTGTGTGTATGAATCTACCTGTCTGTTTGTCTTTCTCTCTGTCCACTTGTCAATCAATTTCTGACTTCTGCTCAGTATTTCATAATCTCAATTCGTGTCAGACTTTTGGTAATGATCAGTCTTTCTTGCTGTTTGTTGCTGTTTTCTTCTTTTCACACAACGCCTCCCCCAGTTGCAATCATTATAACAGGACATCCTCCTGTTCATAATAAAATAACCAGACCATAAGTGATGATACATACAAGCTCCCGCATCCTAACCATTTCATGGCACCAGAGTTGTTAAATGATTTTTATATTGTGAGTGAAATTAACAGCCCATGTCTGTCTGTCCCTTGGACGGTCTTAAGGTGTAACATTCAGATCTACGCTGCTGCTCCCCAAGCATTCATCCGAAATGATGCCCTGCTTCAGCCTGGGAGTTCGAAGTAACTTCCCGAATGTGTCATTTTGACCAGATGAACAAATAGATCGACATCTGACGAAAACAATAGATCCAGTCTTGTTTATTTTCCAAAATAAACAAGCAAGAAGCGACAAAGAGCAAACAAAGATAGACAGACATGGGTACACTGGGAGCCAAATGGTCGCAGAAACATGTGAAAGAGATTAATTGTCACGGAAGTACAGAAGAATTTGATATTTGGCAGAATCAAAGTAAATGTTTTAAAAGGATATTATTTCCAGCTTCAATATCATGTTTCAGTCATTTTCTCTCACAAAATTTGGTTTTAAATTATCATGACAAAAATACTGTTTAGGTCTTAGGAAAACCATCGAATTATGTTTGCATTTGTGCCTAGAACACCAAAATTTATTTTACATCAACGCTTAAATAGACTTTCAGTGCAGGACCCAGCTGTACTAAATCGGAGTGGATGACGCAACACTGGCATGTAATAATCAAATCCAAATTTTAACGGACATGAGCAAAGTTCATCATACAAGGCCCGTTGCGAAAAAAGAACATCAACGCCGAACAGATGTGTGTCGAAAATAAAACAACAAGGCTCAAAAGGAATAAAACAGCATGTATATTGTTAGACAAACAGAGTTTAAGATATAACACTAACACTGGTGACATAGGAAGGAGACTGCTCAGAATCACCAATGTAAAGATAATTTGCGAAACATGTGCATTACATTTATTGGTTACAGCGAGTACAAGCGAATATACTTGAATGACGCATTCCCAATGGAATACATTCTACAATTATGAGACCTGGTCTCCCAACTATTGCCGGGTAAGTACTGGGTAAAATAGAACATGTAACGTGGGTCAGTACAGCACAATACAGTGCAGTCTGCCAACGATGTTGCGATGAATGTGCATAATTAATTCTACGAGGCTGCATTATTCAGGTGATTAGCTATTGAACAGGGAGAATATAGGTAGCATCTTTTTTAGAGTTGATCTCATTCGGTAAGAGAAGAAGAACCTGAATCTTTGGAAGAAAGGGCATCATTCCAAGAATAAAACTCTTCGCTTAGACAGTATGATCGACATTTCGTGCATAAGCCTGAAGACTGCTCAGAATCACCAATATAAAGATAATTTGCGAAACTTGCACATTTCATTTATTGGTTGCAGAGAGTACAAGCGAAGATACTTGAATAACGCATTCCCAATGGAATGCATCGATTCTCCCGCTCCTTTGATGCTACCTGACCTGCTGCGCTTTTCCAGCAACGCATTTTTCAGCTCTGATCTCCTACATCTGCAGTCCTCACTTCCTCCCGCTTAGACAGTACAGTAAATAAAAAAAATCTAT
The DNA here is from genome assembly GCF_004010195.1 of Chiloscyllium plagiosum. Classification (NCBI taxonomy): domain Eukaryota; kingdom Metazoa; phylum Chordata; class Chondrichthyes; order Orectolobiformes; family Hemiscylliidae; genus Chiloscyllium; species Chiloscyllium plagiosum. The sequence continues at coordinate 31,160 of NW_025214412.1, read as the reverse complement.
GAATTGAACTTAATTGTTTTCTTCATTACTTCATCTTTTGCTACCTTTTTGTACTCTTCGGATTCTTGTTGCTTCCGGTCTTGACCGGGACGTAGTAAGTTATGTTGGAAACTTGGTCATAAATATCTCACCTATTGCGTCTTCTGGCACTCCTTCATTCTTATCCTGGACATTATTATTACAAACCTTTTGCTACCGTCACAACTGCAGTCATTATTTCTGGATTTCTTTTCCCTGAGTTCACTAATCAACAGGTCGGCATTAAGCGTTCAAAGCCGACTTTGCCTTTAATTTGATGAATAGCGACAAAAATGGGCTTGTGTTCGATTACGCATTTGTTCAGAAACATGAAACATTCCAAGTTTCTTCTCTATCATTCTTCATTCATGCGCTCAAGGGTTTGGCAACAGTATCTTGGTGAGAAAGTATAGATGACGATATCACATCCCCGGAACAGTTACTCTCGCATTTTGTTTGGAGTAATCCTGAGGCGCATTGTCATGACGAAACCTGCATCATATTTCAGGAAACAGAACGATTCCACCGACCTCTGTGCTGCAGAATTCCAAATAGTTACAACTGCCTGACTGATCAAAACAATTCCCAATCTCAGTCACAATTAGTTGACCAGTATCAAAGCTTATATCATTGAATATCGATGATTAACACAATTAATTATGAGCAGACTTAATAATTAACTTTAACTTTGGTTGAAAGGACGACGTCTTTATTCAGATGATTTGACAGACTAGGTGCAGAACAATTTCTTTTGTGGCGAAGTTCAAACTAGAGAGAATTAATGTAGAATGGTCACCAAGAGATCAAATATTTAATTACGTATAGAACAATATGATTGAATGCATTAATCAATTGACGCTTCTCGTGCAATGAGAAAAAACGGAAACAGTGTAAAAAGCAATGAAAGGCTTTATGTTTTTATCACTATCCAACATTATTCCGAACACTTTTAAGAATAAAGAAAAAAGATCTATCTTAAAGAAAGTTCATCAGACCAGTGACAAGTAATGATCGACGATTTCTGCACTACCATCTATCCT
>NW_025214412.1:25217-27164 GCF_004010195.1 Chiloscyllium plagiosum | reverse complement strand
TCCCAGGCACTGAAAGTAACAGTCTTCAGCGAATTCTGTTCAGTTTATGTGATATTAATGTGGTTGGATGAACTGCAAAAGGTTTTGGGCCCAGATAGTATTCTGGTAACAGTACTAAATTCCTGTGCTCTGAAATTTCCGCTCCCTGAACCAAGGTCTTCAAGTACAGCTGCACCACTGAGTTCTTTATTAGTTCAATATCATTCATGAATGGATGCAACAAAACTGCCAAGCTTAGATTTGGTCTGTTAGCTGATCAGTTACTGAACTCAGTCTACCATATCCTGTTTGAAATGGAAGTTCTCGTGTCTGGTCGTTTTAACAGTTTGGCGTCTCATTTCTCATTGGTGCTACTGCGCGCCTGCCCTCCTCCATTTTCCATTGAACCACGTTGAACCCATGACTTGACGAGAATGTTTGACTGGAAATGCACCAGGAAATGAGGTTGCAGATTTTCGAGGGGTATAGTTCTGGTGCTGTTGTAGGCCAGAGTGCATCTTAGATTCCCAGTTTTGAGTTATTACCTCTGGTCAAGTTTTGTGCAATACAGCATATTAATGGCACTGCACAGCGTGATTGAGGTTTGGAAAATGGGAAGGACATTGACTCGACAAAGATGGTGCAGTGACTGATCCTGTCATGTATGAATGCATCTGCAAAGAGGCGAAAGTGAGGACAGCAGATGCTGGAGATCAGAGTCAAGAATAGAGTGGTGCTGGAAAAGCACGGCAACACAAGCAGAATCCAAGGAGCAGGAAAATCGACGTCGCTGGTATAAACCCGTCATGAGGAATGAGGCTGGGAGCCTCTGGGGTAGAGAGACAAATGGGAGGGTTGGGGCTGGAGTGAGATAGCTAAGAGTGCAACAGATGGATGGAGGAGGGGATGAAGGTGATAGTTCGGAGCGGAGGGTGAACCGGATAAGTGGGAAGGAAGATTGGCAGGTAAGATAGGTAATGAGGATGGTGCTGAGCTGGAAGGTTGGAACTACGGTAAAGTGGAGGAGGGGAAATGAGGAAACTGGTGAAGTCCACATTGATGCCCTGGAGTGTTTCGAGGAGAAATATGAGGCGTTTTTCCTCCAAGCTTCGGGTGATGAGAGACTGGCGTGTCAGCAGTGAAATGTGGCCGTGCAGAGCCTGATAGCTAAGATTGGTACCCATAGGGAGGGACTTAACTGGGACTATGGGTTCATGTCACACTACAAGTGACCAGCATTGCACTAAACACACACAGACACTCCTACACACACACAAACACACACACACATACACACACTTATAAACACACACACGGACACTCCTATACACCGACACGCACACAGACAGCCACATACACAATCCTTCAGACACACACACTCCTGCATCAAAAAGCACCGTCTCGGAGACTGAGAACCTTTTACACTCACAAGCACACACACACACACACATATATATACATGCTCCCACAGGCACTTGCAACCCCCCACTCCAGACAGACATTCGTACAGACACACTCCCACACGCACACATGCGCACCCTTACAGACTTAGTCCCCTTTACACTCACACACACACATATTTACGGTCTGTCACAGACGCTCACAGCACCCCACCTCAGAAGCGCACACACACATATACACACATACATACTTTCTCTCTCTCTCTCTCTCTCTCTCTCTCTCTCTCTCTCTCTCTCTCGCTCTCTCTCTCTCTCTCGTGCACATTTTCGTTTGCGGGGTGAATTTGTACTTGCAGAGTTACATTTTACTTTGCCCCAAAGCTGCATGAAAGACTCTGTTACCTCATTTCTTGGATTTGTATCAGTCTTAACATTACAGCACAGGCAACAGCTGTATGCTACTTTCTCCCCACCCCCACCCACCTCTCACTTATCTCTCCACCCTTCAGGCTCTCTACCTGTATTCCATATGAAGGGCTTTGCCCGAAACGTCGATTTTACTGCTCCT
>NW_025214412.1:16173-25124 GCF_004010195.1 Chiloscyllium plagiosum | reverse complement strand
GTCTTACAATTGTGTACTACACAACCACCTGATGAAGGAGCAGCGCCCCGAAAGCTAGTGTGCTTCCAATTAAACCTGTTGGACTATAACCTGGTGTTGTGTGATTTTTACTTTTGTGCACTCTGGTGTAGTTAATAATGCGGCAGTGGTTAATGCATGTTTTAGGTGATCAAATATCTTTGTACAGTACGCTGTCCACTGAAACGTCTTGCCCTTAACAATTCGGTGAATGAAGCAGCTATACTGCTAAAGTTTGGCACAAACTTTTGGTAAAATTCACTCAACCCCAGGAACCGCATAACTGCTCGTTTTGTTGACGGTTTTGGAAATTCTCCAATTGCTTTTGTTTTTGCATCCCTTGTGGCCATTTATCCTTGCCAAAGAACGTGGCTCATGAAGGTGAATTGGGCTTTGGTAAATTCACTTTGAGCTCGGTTTACTACCAAGCCTGCCTGCCGAAGTCAATCTAACAGACCTGATAAATGCAGTAAATGTTCCTTCAATGAGTGACTAAAAATCACCAGGTCATTAGTGCACACCACACATTTGATAATCTTGCAAGGACCTTACTGGTTAGTCTCTGAAAATTGGATGGAGCGTTTTTTCATACAAAATAGCATGACTTTGAACTGATATAGTACATTTGGGGTTAGAAACGTTGAAATTGCATTTGCTTTCTCTGGCAAAGGTACTTACCATAAATTCTGAGCAAGTCCAATTTAGAAATGTAAGTTAACTGTCCCAATGTTTCGACACAGTCATCCAACTGTAGAATTAGATATGTATCAATCTTTGTGACGGTTTTTACTTTGCGACAGTCCACACATAACCTTTGGTACCATCTGGCTTTGGTACTGTGACTGTCGGTGAAATCTTGTCACTGTATCTCATTTCAATTATGCCATCTTGAAGAATGCACTCTATTTACTTCTAAACCTTTGCCAGTTGTAGAGGGTTATGCCGATAAGGATATTACCTAATCGGAACAGTATATCTTATCTCTACATCACGACAATCACATCTGCCCACTCATTCCCTCGAAGTCCGAATAGACTGTTGGTGTATTTCACCATGAATACTGTTGCAAAGTTTTAAACATTTCCTCATCCATTTCTTTGCTGTTTATAACTAATATCCAACCTCACTTTCCAGTGGTAGATTTTCCCTGCCAATTTGACTTGCTATATATGCAAACATATCCTATCACCTCCGTTATACTTTTCGCAATCTAAATATCATGTTTAAACTCCTCCTCCCCATTCCATTTTTATTTACCTGACTATTTTTTTAAAGATTCTGAATCCTTTGCATTCCTAATAATATTCACGTCATTGTATATTTTTCTTGTCATTTTATCCTTTCCCTTACTTCGCATATCAATTGTAGTTGCCTTGTCCTCTCCTGATTTTGTTTCTTCTTTGTTGTAATGTATTTCAGGAATGTCTCCGAATTATTTGCAGAAACTCTACGATTACTGCTTCACAGTCCTCCTTGCTCGGCTCCCCTTCCAATGTACTGTGGAGGGATCCTCACTTATGCATTTATAGTTGCGTTACTCAATTCTTATCGCCACAGATATAAAAAAATGAGCAATAGATGTACAATGAAAGAGGATCGTTTCAGAGATGTTGCACTGAGAACTATTGAGTGATTAATAAACGAGATTTAAGAGAGAGAGGAAAAGAGAGAGAGAGATGGAAAAGATAAAATAGATGAGCAAATGTAAACGTAGAGAATCGTAGATAATCGATAGAAGTACCAAAATGTAAACGTAGAGAATCGTAGATAATCGATAGAAGTACCAGGGCTTGCAAATTAGATGCAGTATGTGCTGTGGTCCTTCGTACAATGTACGTACAAAGAAAATATCGTACAATGTACGTACAAAAAATACACTGGAGGGTTTCTGGTTTGAGATAAGTAATGGGTTCATTCTTATATGGTTCAAAGCGCCCCAGATCTCTGACATTGGACTTAATTAGGGAATTACAAATGAAAAACATGGTGGCCCAGTGCTTGAGAGCAAAACAATTTCTGTGTGTATTTAACTGCAAAAATAAAAGTACGAGATTAGAAATAAAACTCAATTGCAATATAACAGTGACATTGTTAAATATACAGTGGAGCGTAATCAGATACTATTATATTGAATGCAGGTTAAATAGTATTAGAACTAAACAGCAGGCCTTTATTCCGAAAAATTAATTTGGATTTCCTACTCTTGGGGCTCCCTGCACTGCAAGCACCCTGCTCCTACACAATGCCAACCCATCCCTTCAGAGCGAGGTTGCAAACTTTGGAGTCTCGAGAACGAAATGAACCACTGGGGGATATTCACCATTTTGCTTGACAGATGGCTGCTCTGAGGTGTGGTACTCAGTATTTTTTTGGAAACTTGAGACAGTGCAGGCCTTCAGTCTGCTTTTGTGTCCACTGCTGCAATGGGACATGTCATGGTTGTTTGGTGAGTAATTGATTTTTCTTGCTTTCTGGTCATTTTTGAGAGTTTCATTTCATAATTTGCTTGAGGCCTTGTGTTGGTCATGTTGTTGGTTTTCGGAGATTTTGGGTGCTCAGATCTGCTGGTAGTCGTCATTCAATGTTGATTCGCATGTTATGGAACAGGTCCATGTCACTAGTTCTCGGAATTGCCGTCGGGATTCTTCTTCCAGAGATAGCCATCGGGATCGCTGCTGGAGCGGTATCTCTCTGGGATTCTTTACCTGATGGTACCTGCGAGCACAGGTCTCTGTGATTCTACTACTTGCGAGCCTGTTAGCTTCGTGCCAAATCTATGCTTGCCATTGTGTTACTGTTGTTCACTTTTGAAGTCACTTGCCTTCCTGTCAGTTACGAGGAGATACAATTGAATGTATTGCGAACGATTGGAATGTCTGGCATCTCTGCACAAGAATATTGATCAAAGTTGAATATTTTGGTATAGGTATAGTTTCGTAATATTTCATTTGGGGTAGGCTGAAACGTAAAGTTAAGTTACAGTCTAGAGTGTTGGGTATGTCTACTTGGTGTTTTAGAATTGAGATGTAAATTGCATTTTCGGGATGAACAATAGACAATAGGAGCAGGAGCAGGCCATTCTGCACTTCGAGCCTGCACCACCATTCATTATGATCATGGCTGATCATCCTCAATCAGTATCCTGTTCCTGCCTTATCTCCATAATCCTTGATTCCACTATCCTTGTGAGCTCTATCCACCCCTTTCTTGAACGAATCCAGAGACTGGGCCTCAAATGCCTTCTGGGGCAAAGCATTCCACAGACTCACCACTCCCTGGGGGAAGAAGTTTCTCCTCATCTCTGTCCTAAATAGCCTACCCCTTATTTTTAAGTTGTGTTTTCTGGTTCAGGACTCACCAGTCAGCAGAAATATGTTTCCGGCCTCCAGAGTATCCAATCCGTTCATAAACGTATATGTCTCAATCAGATCCCCTATTAGTCTTCTAAACTCAAGGGTAAACAAGCCCAGTCGCTCCAATCGTTCAACATAAGATAGTGTCGCCCTTTCTTGAATTGACATCGTGAACCTACGCTGCACTTCCTCAATAGCCAGAATGCCTTACCTCAAATTTGAAGACCAAAACTGCACACAATATTCCAGGTGCGGTCTCACCAGGGCCGTGTACAGCTGCAGAAGAGCCTCTTTGGTTCTATACTCAATCCCTCTTGTTATGAATGCCAGCATGTCTCCACTACCTGCTGTACCTGCATGCTTTCCTCCATTGACTGGTGTACAAGAACACCCAGATCTCTTTGTACTGCCCCTTTATCTAACTTGATTCTATTTCGGTAGTAATCTGCCTTCCTGTTCTTGCCACCAAAGTGGATAACCATACATTGAACCACATTAAACTGCATCTGCCATGCATCTGTCCACTCACCTAACCTGGCCAGGTCATTCTGTAACCTACGAACATCCTCCTCACATTTCACTCTGCCACCCAGCTTTGTTTCTTCAGCAAATTAATACCATCTTCTATATCATTAATACATATTGTAAAAAGCTGCGGTCCCAGCACAGATCCCTGCGGTACCCCACTGCTCACTCCCTGCCATTCCGAAAGGGAGCCATTTATCACTACTCTTTGTTTCCTGTCAGCCAACCAATTTTCAATCCAAGTCAGTTCTTTGTCCCCAGTACCATGTGCACTTACAACGGTTAGAAACAGCTATCTCTTTTTCTGTGCATTTTCCCTGATAAGCTCACAACTGTTTTTTTAGCTTTAAAAGTTTTGAGGAATCCAACGTTTTGTTGGGATATTTTGATTTTTACTCGATCCTTGATCACACAACGATTAATGAGAATACATAAAGTCATTTTTTCATCTAATCCCTTTCAAGTTGTTCTATTGTCCTTTGCCACTCCTTCTTCCAAACATGTTCTGTTTATCTTTTTTTTATATCTCTGCACTTTTATGCCTTATTCTGGCAATCTCGATGATGTTAGTGTCTTCACAACCATCGTTGACTATTAATTTTATGTTTCTTAAACAATGGCATTTATATTCTATCTGTGACCCTCTAATCCCCACCACCAAGGTAACTGAAATGGTGATGACTACTTTCTCGCTCCGGCCAAAAAAAGAAACTTGATAAAGAAAATGCCTATAATCTGTGCAATAAGAGTTTTTCAAATTTAGAAACAAATTATTGATGTGTAATGTGTCAAAGCTAAACCGTTGCCTTGAACGATCAGTGAGAGGCAAGATGAAGGAAATTCTGATTCCTGTATCCGGGGCAGTTGTCCACAGAGACAATTTCAGATTTGCAGTTGGTCTGGAGATGAGACTTCAGTGCAGTAACAACTTCTTGATTGGCTTTTTAGGAAGGTAGTTACATGCAGATGCATGAAAACAATCCAGCGGGGTCATCGAGTCTGTGAAAAAAAAGCATCACCTTTCTTCTTTACGTCTAACATTGATAGAATAATAAGAGATCGACAATAAGACCAAGAGCAGACGACGTAAACGATCCACCCAGACCACGTATTTTTGTTAACTTAAGTTTTCCAAAAAATATGCGACATGGAGCGGTTTGTTCCGTGAATATGACGTAAGTCACTCTCCATAGACCCTAACTGTGCCACTGGAGGGTTCCTTTCTTCTATAAGTATGGAGCGTGCTTTAATATGTTATCCCATATTGTCAGCGGCGACGATATACTCAGCACGCACGGGATAAGCAGCTCCAGAGAGAAGAGGAGAACAGTATCTGTGGGCAACAGACTGGAATTTTACAACAATGGTCAAAGATGTTTCCTGGGCACTTGACTATCTTTCCACGGATTGGCGAGATTCAGAAGCGTGGATTGGAGCCTTATTGATAATAATTAGGGCGGGTTACTATCCCTTGCTGGCTATTGTTGGTGTTCCTGGTAAGCCTATCCTGAACTATTTGTTAATACTGTGAACTATTATGAACCCCATAGCTACTTCCATCGTCTATATTTCGCCAAGATATACAATAGTGCATTTGGTTTCAGCTAAAATATGCATTCCTTTCTTGAATTTCATACCCTTCATCTACAAACATCTGAGGAGGAACAAACTGCTCATAACCAAAGTGGCCCTATTTTGACCTGAGCTTATTTATATCACAATACTCCCTTGATCATCGGACCTGTCTAATACCACCTCAACAATATCCCTAGTATTCAATTCTGCCGCATTGTTGTTTCTGAATACATTATGATACAAATCTATCTGGTTGGAATTTACTTCTGGTCACTCTTCCTGTTGCAAACATTCTGATCACAAACTTATTTTTGTCTGTACCTGTATCTGTGCCAGGTAAAAAGTGTGAAGGCAGTCTGATTATAAAATAAGGTGGTAGCAACTTTGTGTCATTCTTTCAGCATAAGCCGTGACCTCACCCGAGTGAGAGGTCTGTGCTGTCAGTGACCCACGAAATGAGAGTTGCATTCGAAAACCTCCCTAGCAGGGGTGTCCATAGCGCTCCAACGTATTCGTTCAGGGATGGAACGCCATGTTTGCCCCCGTCTGAGGGGAATACATTAGTTCTGTCTCCATAAAGGAATACTGAAAAAGTTCTCCCAATATAACGTGGGGAAAACTGTCCAAGTGAAAATGAGAGACTGGTGGAAATGAGAATTAATAAAGAGAGTTTACTTAAAAAAACGCTTTGAATTGAATGTTTGCGAATTGCTTCACGAGATGAGATACATCCCAAAGTATTTATGTAGGCAACAATAGAGCTAGGGAATAAATTCATGCTGCAAAGAAACAGACCCTTCCTTCCAAATTGTCCATACCGATCAGAATCACAAACTGATCTACTCACACCTACCTGCGCTTCGCCAATATCCATTGAAAACTTTGTCATTCAAATCCTCATCTAAACCTCCTTTATACATTATAACTACAAGAAGGAATTATTGATTATCCTTCAAACTTCATTGGAGTCTAGAAATTCTGTTTCCTGCAGACTGGAAAGTAGCTTTGTAACCATAAATATTTAAAACATGGCTGGGAGGCGAAGAACAATAAGACTACTTCATGTCTGTTGTGAGGGAAATATTAGAGTCTTTCATAAAGAATGTGATAACTGGACACTTGTGGAATCGTGATCTCACTTGGTCGTGGCGGCTTAGTTTCAGGCATGTCAAATAACATTTGAGCAACCTATGGAATTTTTGTTAGTTGACGCATGCATAAATGGGCACCAGTGGGAGTGGTGTATTTTAATTTGAAGTAGACTTGACATGGTTGCTGAAAGCGTGAGCCACGGAATCTGAATCTAATTTATAAGAGTAAAATATAATAATGCATGAGAATTGTTTAGGTGAGACAATACAGAGAGCAGCACTCTTTTCTGGACTTCAAGCCATTACTACGGAGTATCACATGTATCACAAGACCCAATTTGCAAGGCAGTTAAATGATATGGATGTGGGCACAAAATAGCATACCTCTTATATTGTATTGATTAAATGGTGTAAAGCTGGGAACTGTTGTCCAAAAAGACCTGAATGTGCAGGAACATGAGTCACCGAGAAAGTACATTCAGGGAAGTACGTAATTTTGCCAACAAATGTTATGTCACCTTTCGTTCAAAAAGATTTAAAATATAAGTAATGCAATTTTCCTACAATTTCGAGCTTTGTTGAGAGAGTATTTGGGGTACCGTGTACAGATACTGTAAGCAATGATCACCTTGCCACAGTCACAGTTTAAACGAGTATCATCAGACTAATCCCTGGGATGATGGTACCATGAGGAAGGAGTGAAGGAATTGCGTGTTTAAAATCCGTAGCGTTCTGAGAGAAGAAGCAATGATTGTGTTGAAGCTTGAAGATCGGAAGGCAATCTGTTATTTCCAAAAGAGATATTGATTGGGTAAAAAATCCATACTTTATCCAGGATAGGGAATTCCTAACAGCTTTTGCGCCGCTGTGGAGGCGAGAGAAATGCTTGTGTTTACGAACTTTATGACGGTTCATTTGGAGTCAGTGTGTGACCCTGCACTGAACGTTATATTGTTCACAATCCCCAACAACAGCCACAATACCCTCCTTCTTAAACAGCTAGCCAGTCTGTCTTTTCACAGATGGAAATCGCCTCCTTGAGTGTTCAAACAAAATATGTACCTTCACTCCTCAGTGCGAGAAAATCTCGTTAAATTCCCACGTGTGCACCATGAGCACCAGAGGGACGAGGAAAAATGTGGAACAGTCTGTGCAGCCTCTGTCATGTTGGAACATCAGTTACCTCATTCTGTCCTTGTACAAGTGTCTCGAGGGACTGGATGGCCGGGTATTTTTCCTGTGGAAGTGACTTATGGCACTGAATCATTACTTCCTTGTCCAATTGGTAAAGGACTAATAGACTAATTGGGTTATCCCTGGTTCCCGTTTAACAGTTAGATTAGATTAGATTACAATACAGTGTGGAAACAGGCCCTTCGGCCCAACACGTCCTCACCGACCCACCGAAGCGCAACCCATCCGTACCCCTACATTTCCCCCTTACCTAACACTACAGGCAAGTTAGCATGGCCAATTCACCTAACCTGCACATCTTTGGACTGTGGGAGGAAACCGGAGTACCCGGAGGAAACCCACGCAGACACGGGGAGAACGTGCATACTCCACACAGACAGTCGCCTGAGGCGGAAATTGAACCCGGGTCTCAGGCGCTGTGAGGCAGCAGTGCGAACCACTGTGCCACTGTGCCACCGTGCCACCCACAGTTCTATGTGCCGCCCACAGTTCTATGTGCTGACTAGTGTGACAATGCTGTAGCTTGTGGAGGTTATTTGGTCTCGGTTTCTTTTAAGAGAGAAATTGAAGGAGAGGTTTAAAGCTGGCTAGTTAGGAATACATGAGCAATCTGCTTTGGTTGGGCTTGGATTTATTTTCAAGAAGCTTGAATTGCTACGGCCAGCTCCACAAATTAGAATTTCTGGGTTTCCCCCTTTGGAGTAGCATCAAATGAGTTGGAGTGTCAACAGAGATGGAAGTTTCAATGCATGAATCCTGGCCGATACTCTCTCATATTTTTCTGGATGACTTTGTTTTCTTTTCCTACTGGATTGGAGAAGTGTATGTGGGGATCTTTGTCGGAATTATCGTTTTTACCATGTTTTTGGGGAATGTTAATGGAATGTTACTGTTTTGAAACAGTTACTTAGTACCAGTTAATTTACCTTGCATTGATAAATTTCCCAAAAGACTTCAAGTTATTCTAAATTCATTTTTGGGTTGTATTTTCGGTACAGTTTTTAAATAAAAAGTGTTAAATTTAACACCGAATAATTTGACCAGGCACAGTGCAGCTGTATTTGGCACTTTATAGTTGCTTTCAAACTAAGAAAACTTTGAGGGTTACGGTCTGTTCCTAAAATAATTTTCACAGGGTCTTTTCTTGCCCATAATACTTGACTCCCTCTCTTCCTGTGCAACAGGCTGGCCGGAC
>NW_025214412.1:0-13988 GCF_004010195.1 Chiloscyllium plagiosum | reverse complement strand
CCAATGGAAAATGCAATGCCGCAAAATATTCGTCCTCTCCCTGTAGCTCAAAACATCCCGTACCAGTAATATCCTTGTAACTCTTTGCTGCACCCCCTCAAGTTTAGCAACATAATTCATTTATCAGAGCCAACTGGATTGTACTCCCTAATCGGTAAATGACCTCACTCGTATCCTGCTCACCTGCACCTTGTCATCAGAACCCCTCTACTCAATGTGCTGACATTTGAAGGCAAGCGTGCCAAATGTCTTCTCAGTAATCTGTAAACCTGCGACTCTACTTTCAAGGATCTCTGAAACAGCACTCCAAGGCTTCTTTGTTCAGCAAGACTCGCCAGGAACGTACCATTAACTGTTTAAATTTTGGACTGGTTTGTCTTTCTAAAATGCAAAACTTCACTTATCCAACTTAGACTCTACCTGCCAATTCTTGGCCAATTGGTCTTCCTCATAAAGATCCCGTTGCATTGGGATAATCTATGCTGTCCACTACACAAACTATTTTGATGTAATTTGCAAAATTCCTAAACATGCATGTGATATTCATACACAAATCATTTTCAAAAATAATGAAAAGCAGTGAACTCAGCACTAAGTTTTGTAGCATACCACTGGTCACAAAACTGCAATCTGAAAAATATTACTCTATCACCATTCACCGTTTTCTACCTTATTTCAACCTTAATAATCAGTCTGACCTAACCTTAATAATCTGTCTACCATGCGAAATATTGTCTGAAGGTTTGCTGAGTACCACAAAAACAACATGCACCACATAGCCATCATCAATATTCTTTGGCAATTATTTAAAAAAGACTAAAGTCAGTGACAATTACCCACATGCAAGGCCATGCTGACTACCCATTATAAGGCCTTACCTTCCCAAGTACATTTAAATCGTACCCCTCAAACTCCGCTCCAGAAACTTACCGAAAACTGATGCCAGGCTCACTGATATTTAGTTTCTTGATTTTTCCGGGCACTGTTTCGGCTTCTCGTCCAATTCTTCCATTGATCATAATAAATTTTCAATGTCGCAACTTTGGTGATGTGGTTACTAAATTGTTATGAGTCTGCGTCAGTTTCATTGTGAGGAAAATAAGGCAGAGTTTTTTAATCTGATAAAATCACAAGTTTATGATAAAAGCAAAGTTAATCTAAATATGAAGGAAAGATGAATGACCAATAAATTAGATATTGCAAAAATATATATTGATGATTCTCTTCCTAAAATGCTGTAAATATACACACATACCGCAAACTCACACAGATAGACAGTCAAACAGATAGAAAGACAAAACACACGTGCACACCTGCACACACACGCACACACACATACACACACACACACAAACACAAACACACACACACAGGCACACTTGCACAAAGTCACTTATACAAACACACATACAAACTCCCGCATAGAAACACACGGACAGATTCACAAACATCACACTCATAAACACACACACCAATAGAACTGTTATAGACCAGACCAGAACCACTTAAAGTATGTTAAGAAGGTCGCCAGACGTTAATTTTCTTTCTGATTGTAAAGCAGATTTGAAGTGTATATTCAGGGTATGATAGCTGGTAAAACCACTTGACTTTCAGCAAAGCAGAATTTAACTAAGTACTACATTGTAAATAATAACAAAGGGGAATAGAATTCAGAATAATTAACTCTTTGAGAGCTCAACTTACTTGATTCAGAAAATTATCTAAGTTGCTGCTGCAATTCGCTTATCATCGTGTAAACACACCCATTAGCAAAATGTAAACTGAGTACAGGTTCTCAGAGGCACGAGAGATTTCAGAGAGAAAAAACAGGCAAGAATCAGCTGTTGATGCTTGGAATCTGTTTTTTTTTAATCAGCAACAACTTCTGTGCGACAAGCAGCTTCTTTACTAAAATTGAGCCGAACTGAAAAAAAAAAGCTAAACTGGGCGAATTGGCCTCTCCCCTGCCATTGTTCTAATCCAAATTCCTGCACTACTATTTTTCAAACTCTCTTTAAAAATAGTCTTGGTATAAAGTGCGAATATCGTCACAATACATAGTCTGTCACGCTCGCAGGCCCACATACACAAAGTATGTTTCTCTCTCTCCCTCTCTCTCGCTCTCGCTCTCTCTCTCTCTCTCACACACACACACACACACACACACATACGTCTGATGACGAACAAAAAAAGCAAAATATGCAGAGTATTAACTTGAAAGAAATTTGGCCAACTAATGGTAGAACTCACCCCAGAAGGAAAACTGAGAAATTATTTCAAATGTTATTCTGCCTCTGAAGTCATTCTGCTCATAGAAGCGACTGTCAAAGGGATTTCTTCCTGGAATAATTGGATTTGGCTGAATTCACTTTGCATCAAGCCGTGGTGAGATTCCAATAAATACTCAGTGTGAATCCTCCACGAATGGTAAACATGTGTAATAAGTTATTTTAGATTGCATGCAATGCTGTGAGGAGGAACAAGAAAAGAGATAGGGCGCAATAGACTTTCTCTTCTTAGCAAGGTTACATTTCTCTCCTCACGGAGTTGAATCACACAATATTATCTGATCCCAAAGTGGACAGTGTGAGGTATCCTTGAACACTTTTGGAACAATATGACTCCATCACATTCACTGATCCATGTCGGTACATATTTGCTGCGGCCATACACAGAGCCATTTTCTTCTTACGAAATTTCCCCACATGATTCGAAGATGTCTTTATATGTGATGCGTAATTTCATCATAAAACCTCAATGCTTTCACAATATCTCTTTTAAATTTAATGCATCGATTTCTTAAATTATTTCCCTTGGTTTTATTCTCCCATACAAAAGGAACTATCATCTCTATTAACCAAATACGCTCTGTTCAAGTCCTTATATGATCAAGAAGAACTTTTGTCATTCTCAGGTCTAAGCAATTCACCCTTCATAACATTGTGCCTTTATGCTAAGACCGAGCAAAGAGAAACATCCCTGAGAAGTTTCTAAAGCAATTGTGTTTTTATTTCGTTTTGAGGATCATAACCTGCCACAGGGCCTTGGATTTGGTCTCAGCAACGGTCTTTGCAGATGCAGGAGAATATCCCGAAATAAAAATCTATACTCATTTTTTTAAAAATCGCATCATTCCATTTATCATCCAAATCACTTTCTGCATCTTCAGTAAATTAATGTGTTTTAGGTGCCGGGATTCACAAATCTCTCTGTACTACTGAGTTCTGAAATCTCCATACTGTTAAATAATTCATAGCTGTTTTATCCCATCACCCACATTTTATTTTCTTTTTGCTGAAGGTTTGCTGACTAAACTGTGCTGTCTTTTTCCCATTGCAGCTGCTCTGTCTCCATTTGACATGTTAGATTAGATTAGATTAGATTAGATTAGATTAAATTACTTACAGTGTGGAAACAGGCCCTATGGCCCAACAATTCCACACCGGTCCTCTGAAGACAAACCCACCCAGACCCATTCCCCTAAACTTACCCCTTCACCTAACACTACGGGCAATTTAGCATGGCCCGTTCAGCTAACCTGCACATTCTTTTTGGACTGTGGGAGGAAATCGGTGCACCCGGAGGGAACCCACGCAGACACGCGGAGAATGTGCAAACTCCACACAGACATCTTCATGAATGAGTTTGCTGGTGTATTAGCAAAATGAACTCCCATTCATTCAGATCATTCTTCTAAAATCATAAAACTACATTGTAAATTATTGATGAACTCATATTGATCAACGAGGCACTCCACTCCTATCAGCTTTCCAATCTGCAAGTAACTAATTATCTCTACTCCGTGTTTGTTGTTCGCTAAACAAGTGTTCTCCTGTACATTTGCTGCAACCTGGAAAAGTTGTCTGGCCTCCTTCTGTGATATATAATGTACTCAAATAATTTATTCCATTCCTGACTAACTCCTGAGGGGGGCAGAATTGTCTCCTTCTGTCTCATTGTAATATTCCTCAAATTCTGTCATATCCTGGAAGCGTGAGAGAGAGAGAAACGCATGGGTTCAGAACAACAGTTGGCCATTCGGACCCTCGAGCATGCTGCTTTCTTTAGAAAGATCATGTCCGTTCTGACTGTGGTCGAATACCCCCTTCCTGTCTATTCCCAGTAACCTTTGACACCCCTACCTCTCAAAGGTCAATCGAGATCAAATTCCTCAGTCTTCACTGCTTCCTCGTTATGAAAACACCACGGACAGCGCAGCTCGCATGACAAATGAACATTTTTCATCTTAATCTTCAATGGCAGACCTCTTAATTTTAAAGGAAAAAGTGAGGACTGCAAATGCTGGAGGTAAGAGCTTAAAAATGTGTTGCTGGAAAAGCGCAGCAGGTCAGGCAGCATCGAAAGGAGAAGGAGATTCGACGTTTCAGCCTCCATGACATCCCCTGGCAGGCTATTAATTGTACACATCTTTCTCTGCATGTTAACTTTATCCTTTAGGTCCCTCATAAATCGCTACGTCTGACCTAAACTCTTGGCCTCTACATTTGGACTCCCTTAATGTGGAGAATACCCTTTGACTGTTCAACATACCTATGCCCTTCATGAATTTAAAAACATCTATAAGGTGTACGTTTGACTGCAGTCAACACAAATGGCTGTGGTTTGAGTCATCCAGGGGCGAAATTCTGAAATACTGACATCTCTTTCTTCTCGATCAAGTCCCAATTATAGAATCGTTTTAGTCAAAGTGTTCATGTATGTTATAAAACGCGTCTGTAGGGGTTGAATCTAGCCTTTTGAGCCCAGAGGTGTAACTGTACGACCAATCAGCAATAACCCCGAAATGTGTAAAATTATTCCCCAATGTGGTTTTCATCAATCTGATCCGACATGCTCTGGTACATCTCCACGACAGACAAAGCTTGAGTCAGTACTTTCTCGTCCAGAGAAACGTAAACTACCACAAGATCAGGAATTGGAAACAAATCCTAAGCTTTGGATCAGACGCATGGGTGCTACCCACTACATAACACCTAAACAGTGCTCTCTCGCCTCTCTCAGCAGCCTGGGATAGATCCCATCAAATCCTGGGGATTTGTGCACCTTGATACCCTTCAGCCTACCCAAAACATCTTCCCTCCTTATGTCAACGTGATCCAGAGAAAACAAGCTTTATCTCTAATTTCAACATTCATGATGTCACTCTCCTCAGTGAGTACTGAGGCAAAGTAACCATTCAGAATCTCACCCATTTTCTCATATTCGACACACAATCTTCGTTCGTTACTCTTAAGTATTCCAATAATTTATCTAGTTACCGTCTTGCTTCTGATATAAAAATAAACGACCTTGAGATTATCCTTAATTCTGTTCGCTAAAGTTGTTTCATGGCCCTTTTAGCCCGCTTGATTACTCGTTTAAAATTGGTCCTACTCTCCTGATATACCTCCTGGACTCGTTCTGTTCTTAGCTGCCTGAACCTTACGCATGCTTCTCTTTTCCTTTTGGATAGTCGTACGATTTCTCCTGTCATCCACGGTTCACAAATTTTGTCTTTGCTATCCCTTGTTTTCAAACGAACATTCTGCACGATCTTTAACCGAACTTTGAAACCCTCCCACATAACAAATTTGGACTTCCATTCAAATAGCTGATCCCAATCCACATCTGCCAGTTGCTTCCGACGTTTGATATAATTGTTCTTGGCAGAGTTTAATAATTTTCCCTTCGGATCACTCTCATCTTTGTCGAAGAATATTCTAAAACTTGCAGAATTGTGATCACTACGCTCAAAGAAATCCCCCATTGCAACTTCTACCACCCGATTTAGCTCATTCCACAACACTAGGTCCAACGTTGCCCGTTCGCTCGTTGGAATATCGACTCACTGCTCCAGAAAACTTGCCTGGATGCTCCTTGCAAATTCTGTCCCACTCTGACCTCTGACATGAAGTGCATGCCAGTCAGTGTTGGGAAAATTACCACTCTGTTGCTTCTACAGCTTTCCATAATATGTTTACTTATTTGTTCTTCTACCTCACACTTACTGCTGGGAGACCTGTATTACAGCTGCAACAATGTAACTGAACACTTCTTATTTCGCAGCTCTTCCCGCAATGCCTCACTCCTCAAGGCCTCCATTTTGTCCTCCTTTCGAACAGCCGTGGTATCATCAGTGATCAGCGAATGCAACTCCTCTCCCCCCATCTTTTACATCCATCCCTGTTCGGTCTGAAGCATCTATGTCCTGGATCATTTAATTGCCAATCATGTCCTTCCTTCAACCAAGTCTCAGCGATCACAATAACATCATACTCCCAGGCACCAATTCAAAAGTTATGTTCATCTGCCTTACCCACGATACTCCTTTCATTCAAGTATGCAATTCAGGTACCAGTTCTTTTGCCTTCGTCTGCTCTCTGCCTACTCTTCCCCTTGGTAATGCTAATTTCATGATCCTCACAATCTTTATCTTCTACCTCACTGTCTACTAGTCTTCTCTTCTGATTTCCAGCCCTGTGCCACTTTAGTATTATACCTCCCAACTGCAGTAGCAGAAACTCCTTCAAGACTATTAGGTACAGTCTGGTTCAGGTGCAGATCATCAAACTGTAAAATTTCATCGTTCCACAGAACCAGTTTCAACGTTCCACAAGTATGACCACCTTTTCCTGCACCATTTCTCAAGCCACGTGTTCAGCCTTGGCTAGCTCCTGGCAGTGGTAGCAATCCCGAGGTCACGACAGTTGAGGTCCTCCACTTTAACTTTTGTTCTCGCTCCCTGAATTGTGCTTTCAGATCCTCATTTCGTTTTTTTACTTATATTATTGGCTCCTATGTGCACCATGACTTCTGGCTGTTCATCCTCCTCTTTCAGGATGCACTGATTGGTGACATCCCTGTCCCGAGCAACACATTATCCAGGAGTGTCGTTTTCATCGACAGAAACGCCTCTCTGCTCTCTTTACAATAGAATCCCCTATAACTGTGCCGCCAAGAGTCTTTTTCCCGCTATTCTGAGCAGCAGTGTCAACCATGGTGCCATGGTCCTGGTAATTGCTGCCCTCCCCGGTTAGCCATATTCCTCTACAGTATCCAAAACGGTATACTTGTTTTGGATGGAGATGACCGCAGGAAACACCGACACTGCTTTCCAGCTATTTGTCTGCCTTTTGTTCACCTACTCACTGTCTCTCTCAACAACCTAATCTGCGGTATGACCAATTCATTAAACGTATTATATCCACGACCTCCTCAGCATCGTAGATGCTCCACAGTGAGTCAATCCGCAGTTCAAAAGCCGTCATGCGGTCAAACAAGAAGTGCAGCTGAACACAGATACAGCTTCCCCGCTAGACAGTTAACTAGTGACCATGTGACGCCTACACAATGTTCTACTGTGTTCAGATTTCCAGGCCTTATTGAGCAGTACACTTGTTTGATCTAGACAGTGTTCTGAGCACATATTTCTGAGCTGCCATTACAGTTTTCAAAGTGGATATGTGAAGTGGATGAGAATGTGATATAATTTCAGCATTTTAGCTTCTGTGCTGCACATATATGTTATGTTCTCATTATTCTGAATCGACCCTCCAAAATCGCCCCCGTCCATCTTGTCTTATCCTTCTGGCAAACACGATCATTCTTCAACATGTGTAACAATAAGTAATTATCCAATTATCCAACTTTGATGTAAAAACCAGTCCCTCTTGTTATGAAACAGAACCCCTCAGAATGCATATAGAAGGTAACAGAAGCAGAAACATTTTTGTTGTTTTACTAAAAGAGAGATGCAATTCAATTGGTCAAACTACTCATAATCAAGCAAAACACAAATGATTCAAATACTATATTTAAAACACAACAAAAGAAAGAAGAACTTGGAATAAATTAATTCATTTTGAAAACTTTCTCAGTAAAACATAGACTATTCTTCTGATATCAACTGTTCCAATATGTTTACATCCCATAGACACACCTTGGTAAAAGGAAAGTTCAAAAAATGCATTTTCCTACATGCAGTTTTACACTCCAGGAGGAAACAACATCAAAAGATAATTCTGAAAGAAAACTGAGAGAGAGAGAGAGAGAGAGAGAGAGAGAGAGAGATTGTACAGCAATTGGGAGATACTCATTGTCTTCTAAACATGATGATGCCCCAGAAATCACTGCTGAAAGCAAACCAGAAATCCAAGTTCTGTGATTTCTCCAGTTTCCTCATTTCCCCTCCACCCACCTTGTCTCAGTCAAATCCATCGAACTCAGCACCGCCTTCCTAACCTGCAATCTTCTTCCTGACCTCTCCGCTCCCACCCCACTCCGGCCTATCACCCTCACCTTGACCTCTTTCCACCTATCGCATTTCCGACGCCCCTCCCCAAATCCCTCCTCCCTACCTTTTATCTTAGCCTGCTGGACACACTTTCCTCATTCCTGAAGAAGGGCTTATGCCCGAAACGTCGATTCTCCTGTTTCTTGGCTGCTGCCTGACCTGCTGCGCTTTTCCAGCAACACATTTTCAGCTCTGATCTCCAGCATCTGCAGTCCTCACTTTCTCCTCTGCGAGAGATTAACCAAACTCACCCAGGCTGCTCCTGTTGCCCCAATTTAATGAACGACCCGAGGCAACTCAAATTGTTTGTCCTCTCAGAGACGGATCTAGATTTGTTTCCCAAACTCTCTCAATGTCTAACAGGACAAAATGCGCCTCATACAGCCACAGTATCATCATACAGGTATGTTACCCGGAGCTTTGCTATTTGTATCCATGGATTATTTAGTTCCATCACTGTCGAGTTCAGAAACAAGGAAACGGTGTGTGTTCAACTGTGTTAACACTCCCATGTGACTT
The DNA here is from genome assembly GCF_004010195.1 of Chiloscyllium plagiosum. Taxonomy (NCBI): domain Eukaryota; kingdom Metazoa; phylum Chordata; class Chondrichthyes; order Orectolobiformes; family Hemiscylliidae; genus Chiloscyllium; species Chiloscyllium plagiosum. The sequence continues at coordinate 5,176 of NW_025214412.1, read as the reverse complement.
TATGGTGCTCCATGTTGTACAGGGGATTTCAGCAGCTTGAAGACACGTGTTTAAAATTTGGTCTGAATCTGTGCATTGATCGCTTGTGTTTGCCTCTGTCAGCTGATCGTGCCTTCAATATACGAGAAAAGCCCTCAAATATGATTGTAAAGGATCAGGAATCCATCTTGTACATGAACGACGTCTGACTGAATCCTCTTATTGACAAGTTTGTGGAGGAGCTGGGGATGGTAGCCTGAAGGTTGTGCTGTGAGCTGCCTCAGAAAACGAGGGAAACCGGAATATTTGGTAATCCAACTCTGGACAGAACACGGGGACTGAAGTTACAGCATCTGGATCTGCGACATGAACAACAAATGGAGCAGAGCCTGCAGAGTGGGAAAGCTCTGAAACCATAGTGTGAATGTGTGTGGGGAAAGGGAACTGCCATACGCACACTGGCCTTTCCAAGAACTGCTTCGCATGCTGCACTTAAACCAGGACAAAACTGTAAGGGGACCCTCATTGAATAAGGAGCTAGTCACATGGCGGTGGTCAACTCTGTCAACACACAACTTCACACCAGATGGAGGACGGTGCAGCCAGTTACTATTGGGGTCACACTTTCGTTCAGTTTCTATGGTCCAGAAATTTCCAGGCAGGAGTCGGTGACATTCCATCATTTCCCAATATTTCGACATCAATGTCACTATTTGGTGGTGGAGAATATATGTGGAGGATGAGGTGAATATCATGATTCCTCCCTCAGTAGGGAGCTGCTGAGTGTATCTTTCTCTTCCCAGTCTGGCGGGATTCCTGATAGTGCACATGGCTCTACCGAGTCCGTATGTCAACTGCAGAGGAAATGAAGGAGCTGTCAGTCCATTAATGTTGGAATGTGACCATGCACAACACATCATGTTGGTGAATGCCCGCTGTCCTGGTTCGCGTCGCAGCTTCTTCATTCAGAAGCAGTCATCCATTACCATCATCTTTGGATCTCTATGCGGAAAGAAAAGATGACCTCTCGGATGAAGGCAGTCCCCTTGGCACACAGTTCAAAATAAGCTCCCGCTCGCCACTCCCCACCGCTAAGTACATCATCAAAACACCCCTTGTGTACTGAAAGCAATTGGGCCACTGGGAACATCAGGGAGTAGATCGTCATGGAGATGGAACAATAATTCCGATGTTAGACCGGGAAAGAGTGAACCGTCCAATACACCTTGTATCACTAATTCCCGTAATCTTTCTCAACTTTAAAATTTGTGAAGCCTTTAATTTTTCCAGGATTGAGCTTAAAATTTATAAATAATAATATATTCCAACTGACAAACTATTATTGATTCACGTGCCCTGTCTATATTCATTTGCAGATCTCCACCTTCCCTTGACAAGTTAATTTTATGCTTATTTTCGTGTCGTTACCAAACGTAGTTACATTGCATTTCTCCGTTCCTCGAAATCATTGATACAGATTGTACCTAGTTGAGGATCTAGTACTCGTCACTGTGTGACTCCACTTGTTACCATGTGTCAAAATGATTAAGACTGATTTATCCTAAATGGCTGCTTCCTGATTGACAATCAGTCCTCTCCCATTCCTGTGCAGCACACGCAAATGTTTAAATAAGAACGAGGTGCATCAGTTGGCGATTAGGCAGGAGTCGGTGACATTCCATCATTTCCCAATATTTCGACATCAATGTCACTATTTGGTGGTGGAGAATATATGTGGAGGATGAGGTGAATATCATGAGTCCTCCCTCAGTAGGGAGCTGCTGAGTGTATCTTTTTCTTCCCAGTCTGGCGGGATTCCTGATAGTGCACATGGCTCTATCGAGTCCGTATGTCAACTGCAGAGGAAATGAAGGAGCTGTCAGTCCATTAATGTTGGAATGTGACCATGCACAACACATCATGTTGGTGAATGCCCGCTGTCCTGGTTCGCGTCGCAGCTTCTTCATTCAGAAGCAGTCATCCATTACCATCATCTTTGGATCTCTATGCGGAAAGAAAAGATGACCTCTCGGATGAAGGCAGTCCCCTTGGCACACAGTTCAAAATAAGCTCCCGCTCGCCACTCCCCACAGCTAAGTACATCATCAAAACACCCCTTGTGTACTGAAAGCAATTGGGCCACTGGGAACATCAGGGAGTAGATCGTCATGGAGATGGAACAATAATTCTGATGTTAGATCGGGAAAGAGTGAACCGTCCAATACACCTTGTATCACTAATTCCCGTAATCCTTCTCAACTTTAAAATTTGTGAAGCCTTTAATTTTTCCAGGATTGAGCTTAAAATTTATAAATAATAATATATTCCAACTGACAAACTATTATTGATTCACGTGCCCTGTCTATATTCATTTGCAGATCTCCACCTTCCCATCACAAGTTAATTTTATGCTTATTTTCGTGTCGTCACCAAACGTAGTTACATTGCATTTCTCCGTTCCTCGAAATCATTGATGCAGATTGTACCTAGTTGAGGATCTAGTACTCGTCACTGTGTGACTCCACTTGTTACCATGTGTCAAAATGATTAAGACTGATTTATCCTAAATGGCTGCTTCATGGTTGACAATCAGTCCTCTCCCATTCCTGTGCAGCACACGCAAATGTTTAAATAAGAACGAGGTGCATCAGTTGGCGATTCAGACCCTCGAGGCTGCAGTGTCATTTGTTGCGATAATGGCTGATATCATTTCGGCCTCAGATTTATCTCCCTGCAAATTCTCCATAAGCCTTCATTTACAAAAAAAAATCCCAGTTACCTTGCACTCTGGGGTACTAAATTACAGAAGTTCACAATTCGTTGAGAGAAGAAAGTTCGCCTGATCCCGTTTTACATTTGCTCTGCGTTATCCTAAAGTTACGATTTGTAGTTTTAGATTTCTGCACAAGAGGAAATATTCAGTAGACATCTGCATTGGCAATCATTTTGAACATTTTCAAGACCTCAGTGAGTTCTCCTCCCACCCCCATTCTCAGAGAGGATAAGTCAGAACTGCACAATCTATCTTCATAGGCAATCCAGCAATCCAGCAATTTCTTCTGAAATCCCTCCAATGAAACTATATCCCTCCTCCATAGGTGTGGCTATAAGACTGGAGTTATTTTCTACATCGGAGTAGGAAGAATTGATAAGATTAGGAGATATATAGTTAGGTTGAAGGTCAGAAATATTTTCCAAGATTTGAAAAGTTTAAAACAAGGGAACATCTATTTAAAGTATGAAGAGGAAAGTTCAAAAGAGACATGGGGGTGGAGCATTTTTTCACAGAGAACAGTAAGAACCAGGAAAACACTGTCAGGAGCAGCGGTAGTGTTAAATATGATGGATGTGTTTCCTGGGCTTTTAGGTAACTATATGAATAATGCAAGGAATCAAGGGATATGGACAAAGTTCAGGCAGAAGGGATTACTTCCATTTGGCGTCATGTCAGACACAACATTCTCGTCCGAAGGACTCGTTCTTCTGCTGTTCTGCTCCATGTTCTCTGTTATTTGGCATGATTTCTGATGACAACATTCAGCCAATGTTCTCTACGTTTCAATAAATCTGAAAGGATAGCAAGTAAACCTAGCACATTCACAAAGAGAGGACTGACTGATGAAGTGGCATAGACAAGTGCAGGCAGGCAGCATTAGGGAGAATTAGCAACACTGTTAAATGAGTGGGAGAAGGAGGATGCAAGTACAGAATTCAGCAATTCGGTATGAAAACGTTGAATCGATTGATATAAGATGTGAGGAGAAAGTGAGGTCTGCAGATGCTGGAGATCAGAGCTGAAAATGTGTTGCTGGAAAAGCGCAGCAGGTCAGGCAGCATCCAGGGAACAGGAGAATCGACGTTTCGGGCATAAGCCCTTCTTCAGGAATGAGGAAAGTGTGTCCAGCAGGCAAAGATAAAAGGTAGGGAGGAGGGACTTGGGGGAGGGGCGTCGGAAATGCGATAGTGGAAGGAGGTCAAGGTGAGTGTGATAGGTCAGGCCGGGTTGGGAGCAGAGAGGTCAGGAAGAAGATTGCAGGTTAGGAAGGCGGCGCTGAGTTTGATGGATTTGACTGAGACAAGGTGGGGGGAGGGGAAATGCGGAAACTGGTGAAATCCGAGTTCATCCCTTGTGGTTGGAGGGTTCCTAGGCGGAAGATGAGGCGCTCTTCCTCCAACCGTCGTCTTGTTGTTATAAGATGTGAGCAGGGATTGTTAGTTTTGGCGGCCATAAAAAATGGACAAATCCCAGCTCTGAATGAATCATATCTAAGGCTGTTGTGTGAGGCAAGCCCGGCCTAAGCCAAAAGTTTAAGTAGGATCTCGCAACAGTAGAGGAGTCAAAGATCCAGAGAACAGGTAATGTGTTTTCACTTTATAGGATAAAGGATGGGGACAGATAAGGTAACTACAGCCCAGTGATTGTCAAATCAGTGTGAGGGGATTCATTGGAGAAAACAGTGAAGGTGAAAACTGATCTCCATTTAGAGAGGTAAGAACTGATCGGGGTGAGTCACCAAATCTTTATCAGAGGGAAGTCATGCCTGATAAATGTGAATAACATTTTTTTTTCCTGAGAGAGCCATTTGTATATTCTTTCAGCATGGCCTTTGACAAAGCCCCAAATGCGAAATGATAAAGAAAGTTACATATCATGGTTTCCAGTGGAACTTCGCAAGTTAAGTTCAAAATTGGCTAATCCAACAACGATGTGGAGATGCTGGTGTTGGACTGGGTGGACAAAGTTAAAAATCACACAGCACCAGGTTATCGGCCAAGAGAGTTTTATTTCAAAGTACTAGCTATCTGAGCACTGTTCCTTCATGAGGTAGCTGTGGAATATTAACATACATTCAGTGTTTTATGATCCCGTTCCACAGCAGCGCTGCGATGAAGGAGCAGTGTTCCACGAGCTAGTACTTCCATTAAATCTGTTGGACTGTAACCCGGTGTTTTGTGATTTCTAATTTTATCCAACAGTGACAGGAGAAATAGGAAGTGGTCAGAGGCTGGTTTTGTGACGGGAGGTCATTATCCGCTGTTGTACCACAGGGATCAGTGCTAAGACCCTTATCATTGTGATCCCTTAAATGATGTAGAGGTGGATGTGCAGGCAGTGGGGCGAGTGTTATAAGCAAGCCAATGTGTTTGACACAAAGATTTGCCGGGTAGTTGGCACTGAGAGGGGAATGTCCTTTGT
>NW_025214411.1:39746-43234 GCF_004010195.1 Chiloscyllium plagiosum | reverse complement strand
TACAGATGTGCATTTGAATGAATCAGGGAGTTACAGGTCAAGGAGTGTGCAGTAGGAACAGGGTAGAGAAAGAAGGCCTCATCTCCCCCATCAGCTGGGCCTGGACAACATGGCCCTTTGTGTATGACAGACTTGGTAGTTCTGGAATTGGGCACGCACTGTTGTAGTTAGAACCCAAAAAAGCAGTGCGGCATTCAGTTCATCATCCAGCGGCAGAAAGTTCATATTTAAATCCAACCTTGCAGCAGGGGGCTATATCTTCAAAATAATTTCTAAAAATATTTTATTAGCATCTAGAATCAAAAGCTCTGAGCCACAAATGCACCTACTTCAAAAAGGACAACAGATAATTAAACAACTGGGTTACACAAAAAGACCAATGACTGACAACTTAGAAATAAAAAGGTAAAATTAAGTAAGGGATAAGAGATATTTCAGTTACAATTAGGTCATTTCAAAAGTAAGGGAGGTGGGGAGGGGGGTGGAAAGGCAACTGCAGTGCAGTAGAATTTACTATTAATCACACACCTTTAATCTTGTTTTCTCCCACTAATCAGAGTGGTACTGGAAAAGCACAGAAGGGCAGGCAGCAGCCGAGGAGCAGGGAAAAAAAACCCAACATTTCAAACAAAAGCCCTTCATCAGGATTAAGGTTGGAAGCCTCCAGACTGGAGAGATAAATGGAGGGGGTGGGCTCTGGGGAGAAGGTACCTAAGAGTGCAATAGGTGAATGGAGGTGGGGATGAAGGTGATAGGTCAGTGAGGAGGATGGAGTGGATAGGTGGAAAGGAAGATTGGCAAGTAGGACAGGTCATGAGGGTGGTGCGGAGCTGGCAGGTTGGAACTGGGGTAAGGTGGGGAGAGGGGAAATGAAGAAACTGGTGTAGTTCACATTGATGCCCTGGGGTTGAAGTGTTCCGAGGCAGTAGATGAGGCGTTGATCTTCCAGGAATCAGGTGGTGAGGGAGTGGAGGAGGAGGCCGAAGGGTCTGTTTCCATGCTGTACATCTCTATGACTCTATGACATACTGAATCAGAAAATTGTCTTGTACACACTTAAGAAATTCTTCTCCATCTAAACTTTTAACACAATGGCAGTCCCAGTTGATATTTGGAAAGTTAATATCCCCTACCCTAACTACCTTATTATTCTTACAGATAGCTGATATCTCATTACAAGTTTGCTTCTCAGTTTCCCTCTGACTATTAGAGGGTCTATAATACAATCCCAATAAGGTGATCATCACTTTCTTATTTCTCAGTTCCACCCAAATAACGTCCCTGGATGTATTTCCGGGAATATCCTCCCTCATTACAGCTGTAATCCATCCCTTATCAAAAATGCCACTCCCCCTCCTCTCTTGCCTCCCTTTCTATCCTTCCTGTAGCATCTGTATCCTGGATCATTAAGCTACCAGTCCTGCCCATCCCTGAGCCATGTTTCTGCAATTGCTATGATATCCCAGTCCCATGTTCCTAACCATGCCTGAGTTCATCTGCCTTCCCTGTTAGGCCCCTTGCATTGAAATAAATGCAATTTAATTTATAAGTCATACCTTGGCCCTGACTGTTTCACTCACTTCTGTTCTCAACTGTACCAGTCTCAGACTGATCTCTTTCCTCACTATCTCCCTGGGTCCCACCCCCACCCCCACCCCCACCTGACAAGTTTAAATGAGGGACTTGTCTGGGTTTATCAATCTAGTGTGTTCTGGGGTTCTGTGGAACTGAGAATTATTGAAAAATGTTGTATGTAACTACAGGAGTAATGAGAGTTATGGGGCTTGGAGTATTTTGAGGAATTGGATGAGGTAAGTGGAAATCTGGGGCTCGGCGTATGAGGATGAGGGAAAAGGGAATATGCAGAGAGAGGTGTATGGGCTGGAGATTTGGGGTATATGGGTGTTTATGGAGCCGGTGTTATTGGATGAGGTGAATGGGGCAGAGCTGGCCCATGGTGATGGATTGGGGGTATGGGGTAGGTTGGTTTGCGGTGGGATGGGTGGAGGGTGATAGTGTTGAGGGGGTGTAACAGGGTGAGAGACGTGAATATAATAGAGAACCTGGAAGCTTGATGTAAGTGAGGAGTGAATGTGAGTGGGAGTATGTGAGTAATTGCTCTGGAGAGAGTGCGAAAATAATACTCTAGAATATTGCCAGGGCTGGAGAATTGTAGCTCCAAGGAGATGTTTGAGAGGTTCGGGTTGTTTTCCTTGGAATAGGGAAGGCTGAAGGATGACCTGGTTGAGGTATACGAAGCTGTGAGGAGTACAGGTAGCATAGACAGGAGTCAATGGGTCTCCAGGCCCTTTTAAACTCATTCACAGGATGTGGACATCATTAGTTCGGCCAAGATTTATTGTTCATCGCTAATTGCTATGTTCCTGGAGGGATGGAAAAATGCAGGCCATTGCCTGTAAATGTTTTCCACCAGTAACGTATCCTTCTTTTCTTGAACAGAAATGGAACATTTGCAAATCAACGGTTATCTGTCACCACTCTGATGTGGGAGGAGAATTACCACCCAGCCTTTCTTCAAATAATACAGGAAGCATCTCATCCCAACAGCTGGCCTTTCAGTTTTGAAAGTTGCTAACTTTTTAATTACAAGCCCTCTCTAGTTTCATTCTATTCTGTATCACTACTGCCTCCTCCTCGACTGATTCATCAGAATCATTCTCTTCTCAAATGAATTGTTGTCGCATTCTCATTTAGTATCTCAGCCATGTTCTCAGTCTCCATATGACACTCTCTAGCCTATTCCCACCATTTTCCATAATTGCCCTTTTACTGTTTATAGACGTTGTCGCTGTGGGTATGTTCCCCAAACTGGGAAGTTGATTTGCAGACATTTTCTTCCTGTTCTCGTGACATCCGCAGTGCTTTGGTGCTTCCTGTGAGGTGCTGCTGTACTGTGTCTTCTGGAATTGATTTGCTTTTGATTTTGATTTGCTTCCAGTTGCTGGTTGTTTGTTGCAGTGGTCAGTGCACTGGGGCTGATGGATGAGTGCCATGCCTCTGGAAATACTCTGACTGTCCACTGTTTACCCAGTCCTATCATCATTGTGTTGTGGTCCATCAGTGAGTATGGCTACCAGGGTCAGCTGGTCATGGCGGTTCGTGGTGAATTGGTGTTCATGGATGTAGATTGCTAGTTGCCTGCCTGTCTGTCCTATACAGTGTTTTGAGCGGTCTTTGCATGGAATCTTGTAAACTAAGTTTATCTTGCACATGACGGAGATTGGGTCTTTTGTTCTGATGAGTTGTTGTCCAGGTTGTCGGTTTATGGGCTGTCATGAATCCGAGTGGTCAGAACAGTCTGCCTGTTCGTTCCGAGACATTATTTATGTAAGCTAGTATGGCTAGTGTGTTGGGTCGTGGCATGCCCTTGTCGTGTTATTGGTCTGCTAGGCACCTGCGGATGACGTTGTGGGGATATCCGTTCTTGGCAAAGACTTTGTAGAGGTCATCAGAAGAAAAGACCCCAT
>NW_025214411.1:35213-37151 GCF_004010195.1 Chiloscyllium plagiosum | reverse complement strand
ACTAAACACTTATATTGTTTACAGTCATTTAACAAGTATTGTTTGTTTTGTACACATCAGATTGAAATCTTTACCTGGCAATGATATTAGATTATTAATTATGACAATAGTTCCAGCTGGAAAGTGAAGGTTTGAAGTGCTGGCAGTGAGCCAGTCCCCACTGGACAGGTGATGGGAACTCTTTTTTTTTTCAGACAAATCACCCTGAGCCTGCTCTTGACCCAGGTCTCATTCCCCATGTCCTTCAGATCAGTTCTTTTGATATCATACCCTTAGACTAACAGTCATCAAACATTGTCAGTTTGGATGTGAAACTGCTCACTCTAGGAGTTACTGTGCACTTCTGATACTTGTGTTAACCCACAGAGATAATGATAATTCTGCTAATACAATTACACCTTCAATGTTGGTTCCAGAGTACACTCTCATTACAATGACAGTAACTGATTTGCTGCACAGTTGACATGGGCACTATGCTTTATTCCTCTAGAACTCAAACACTGACCAGTCAGGGATCACGAGAGGTATATGTGCTTCTGAGACATAAGGACTGACAAAATATTAGGATTATTATTCAGGATTAAAGGAAGTTACATCTACTTTTAGCAGTGGGGATTTTATGACCTGCTACATGGACTAACCACTACCTGATAATGCTGTCTGAAAATGCTTCACATTGAAGGAAATGCTGGAATTCAAGAGGACTGTTTTCTCTGAGAGAAAGACAACAGATGGTGAGTTTAACTTTAGGATCAAAATGCTTCACAGTTCAGAAGCTTCTCTAAGAAAATTCAGCCAGCACTGCTCTCTACTCATCATGGTTAAAATGTGATTGAACTGAGCATTTGGGAATTTGCCTAATTCCCTTGTAGCAATAGTTATACCCCTTCCTGTCCAAACACACACACACACACAAAATCCACTGAACGTGTCTACCAAATATTTTGCACACCCAACAATTTTATTTATATATTTTTGCAAGCTCTCTTAATCTTGTTCGTGAAAATGTTTCATCAGTTAATTAAAGGGGCTTAAACTTCGATGGCTGGGTCAGAGTTGTGGGCGGCACGGTAGCACAGTGGCACAGTGGTTAGCACTGCTGCCTCACAGCGCCTGAGACCCAGGTTCAATTCCCGCCTCAGGCGACTGACTGTGTGGAGTTTGCACGTTCTCCCCGTGTCTGCGTGGGTTTCCTCCGGATGCTCCGGTTTCCTCCCACAGTCCAAAGATGTGCAGGTCAGGTGAATTGGCCATGTTAAATTGCCCGTAGTGTTAGGTAAGGGGTAAATGTAGGGGTATGGGTGGGTTGCGCTTCAGCGGGTCGGTGTGGACTTGTTGGGCCGAAGGGCCTGTTTCCACACTGTAATCGAATCTAATCTAATCTAAAAAAAATTACTGCCCTTGAGCATGTGATGGTCGCTCCTTTCTTGTACCACTGCAGTCCTGATGGTGTCGGAACAATTGGTCGGGGATGTGGAGGGGAAGGAGTAGAGGGAATTTCCAGGATATTAACAGAGAGACATTGAAGGAAATGCCGGAATTCAAGAGGACTGTTTTCTCTGAGAGAAAGACAACAGATGGTGAGTTTAACTTTAGGATCACATCATCTCTCTACATCTCACACACCAGCTGTCCCGCCAACTGTGTTAACTGACCCAGTACAGCAGTGGTTCCAGGACGGCCAGCTCATGATGTAGTGTGACACAGGTTTAATCCCCATACTAGGTAAAAACAATGAATGCAGATGCTGGAAACCAGATTCTGGATTATAGTGGTGCTGGAAAATCACAGCAGTTCAGGCGGCATCCGAGGAGCAGTAAAATCAACGTTACAGGCAAAATCCCTTCATCAGGAATAGAGGCAGAGAGCCTGCAGGGTGGAGAGATAAATGAGAGGAGGGTGGGGGTGGGGAGAAAGTAGCATAGAGTACAATAGATG
>NW_025214411.1:24026-34684 GCF_004010195.1 Chiloscyllium plagiosum | reverse complement strand
TCCTTGTTATGGTTGGAGGGGTGGGTCTGAGGGTGGAGGTGTGGGATGTGGACGAGATGCGTTGGAGGGCATCTTTAACCACGTGGGAAGGGAAATTGCGGTTTCTAAAGAAGGAGACCATCTGGTGTGTTCTGTGGTGGAACTGGTCCTCCTGGGAGCAGATATGGTGGAGGTGGAGGAATAGGGAATACAGGGATGGCATTTTTGCAGGAGGTAGGGTGGGAAGAGGTGTAATCCAGGTAGCTGTGGGAGTTGGTGGGTTTGTAAAAAGTTTTGGTGTCAAGTCGGTCATCATTAATGGAGATGGAGAGGTCCAGGAAGGGGAGGGAGGTGTCAGAGATGGTCCAGGTAAACTTAAGGTCAGGGTGGAATGTGTTGGTGAAGTTGATGAATTGCTCAACCTCCTCGCGGGAGAATGAGGTGACGCCAATGCAGTTATCAATGTAGCGGAGGAAGAGGTGGGGAGTGGTGCCAGTATAACTGCAGAATATGGACTGTTCTACGTAGCCAACAAAGTGACAGGCATAGCTGGGGCCCATACGGGTGCCCATGGCTACGCCTTTGGTCTGGAGGAAGTGGGAGGATTCGAAGGAGAAATTGTTAAGGGTGAGGACCAGTTCGGCCAAACGAATGAGAGTGTCGATGGAAGGGTACTGTTGGGGACGTTGGGAGAGGAAGAAACGGAGGGCTTGGAGGCCCTGGTAATGGCGGATGGAGCTGTAGAGGGACTGGATATACATGGTGAAGATGAGGCGTTGGGAGCCGGGGAAACGGAAGTTTTGTTAGGAGGTGGAGGGCATGGGTGGTATCTCGAACGCATGTGGGGAGTTCCTGCACTAGGGGGAAATAGGACAGTGTCGAGGTAGGTAGAGATGAGTTCTGTGGGGTTGGACAATGGGTCGGCCAGGATGGTCAGGCTTGTGGATCTTCGGAAGGAGGTAGAACCGGCAGTGTGGGGTTCCTGGACTGTGAGGTTAGAAGCTGTGGGTGGGAGATCTCCTGAGGTGATGAGGTTCTGTATGGTCTGGGAGATGATGGTTTGGTGATGGGGAGGGGTCATGGTCGAGAGGGCGGTAGGAAGAGGTGTCTTCGAGTTGGCGTCTGGCTTCAGCGGTGTAGACGTCAGTGAGCCAGACTACCACTGTACCCCCTTTATCTGCTGGCTTGATGGTGAGGTCGGGATTGGAGCAGAGGGAGCAGAGGGAAGCGCGTTCTGAGGATGAGAGGTTGGAGTGGGGAAGTGTGGTAGACAGGTTGAGGCGGTTAATGTCCCGGCGGCAGTTGGAAATGAAGAGGTCGAGGGCAGGTAATAGGCCAGCGCGGGGTGTCCGGGTGGATGGAGTGTGTTGGAAGTGGGTGAAGGGGTCCTCAGAAAGTGGACGGGAGTCCTGATTGTAAAAGTAAGCTCGGAGGCAGAGGCGGCTGAAGAATTGTTCGACGTCATGGCGTATATTAATTTAATTGATGCATGGGCGGAGGGGGATGAAGGTGAGTCTTTTGCTGAGGACTGATCGTTCGTCCTCAGTGAGGGGGATGTCTGGAAGGATGGTGAAAACTCGGCAGGGCTAGGTGCTGGGACCCGGTGTGGGTGTGAAGCTGGGAGTGGGGGCGGAGCCTGTAACTGGAGTAGGTGTGGTGTGGGGGGAATGGAGTCATGAGCAGGGGTGGTGTTCCCCTCAGAATTCTGGGAGGTGGGGATGGTGACAATGGGATCTGTGGGGGGGCGTGTCAGCAGAATGCAGGTGAGTGGCGTTCGTGGGTGCGGAAGTGGTGGCGACCACGGCAATGGGGAAGTCACTGAGTGTGTGACATCAGCGATGATGTGAGGGGCAGAAGTGAACCACGGCAGTAGGGGGTGTGCTGAGATCACCACGAAGCTCCCATTTTCTCAACATCACCTGCGGCATGGTGACCCTCAGGTTAAACCCTTGACCAGTCTTGCCTTGGCAATGAGAGAGCAACCCTATAGTTTTCTGGGACTATGGTGACTATATCTATGCAAGTCAGGATGGTGAGTGCCTTGAAAGGCAACATGCAGGTGGTGGTGTTCCTTTGCATCTAGTGCCTTTGACTTTAGGATAGTATTGGTCATGGATTTAGAGGATGCTGTCTTTGGAGCACTGGTTAATTTCTGTAGTACATCTTGTCAATGATACATAATGGTGCTACAGAACATCGGTGGTGGATAGACAGCATGTTTGTAGGTGCCAATCAAACTGGCTAATTGTGGTTAAACAGAAAGTCGAGCTTTTTCAGATCAGGCATGGTGCAACTGTGAAAAGAGAAAAAGAAAGAACGTTTATCTTCCAACACAAATCCTCTTCCAAACTGTTCTGAAGAAGAGTTATACTGGATTCAAAAGATTAACTTTGTATTCTCTCTCCACAGATGCTGTCAGGCTTGTTGAAATTCTCCAATACTTTCTGCTTTAATTTCAGATTTCAGGTCTGTGCAGCATTGTGCTTTGATACGCCTGCTTTGTCATGGTGTCATCCCTTTTTTGAGTTTATTGGAGTTACATTCATTCAGGCAAGTGGAGAGTGTTCTGTCACCATTCTGATGTGTGCCTTGTAGATAGTGGGGAGGCTTTCAGAGTCATGCAATGGAGTACTCACTGGTACACTCTTGCCCTCCAACGTGGTCTTGTAGACACGTATATCATGAATTCAGTTCAGTTTTTGGCTCAATGGTAATTCTTAAATGTTGATCATAGGGGATTCAGCATTGGCAAAGCCATTGAATGTCAACAGGTGTTATTTGGGTGATCTCTTACTGCGGGTAATAATTGCTTCTTGTTTGTGTGGTGTGAAGGTTAATTGTCACTTGTCAGCCCAGGCCTGGAAGTTGCCAGGATCTTGCTGCAGAGCCGCATGGAGGGCTTCAGTATCTGAGGAGGGAAGAAAGCTGCTGAACATTGTGCAAGTATTGGCGAACCCTCGAATTAATGACATTCAGACTGAGGGAAAGTCAGTTATACAGTCACTAAAGATCTTGAGGACTTCCTGCTGTGAGGGCCTGGAGCTTAGATGGCTGACCTCCACCAACCGCACCAATTTCAATGAGATTGGAGTCACATGTAACCCAGACCATTGACTGTAATATTAATTTGTCTCTATTCGGTTTTGAGAAAATGGCAATACAGTCAGACAAAGGGGCGGCTACATTAACATAAATTCATTGTGAACAATTGTAGACCATCCAGTTTGATTCTGATGAAGCTGGGTTAATAGATTTGCTCAGTAAGATATTTGAAGTAAAAATGGATGAGCAGAGGAATTATTTTCCCATGCAAAGGAAGGTACTAAGTAGAAATGGAGCAGAATGGTTTACATGTGTGTGAGGTAAACATGGTTTGTGTATTTGTCTATGTATATATGCACACACATGTACACATCTGTGTGTATGTGTGTAAATACCTAAGATATTCTTCCACATTATGAGTATTTCATTAAGAACTTGATCTTTCACTTAGTCTTAAAGGACTTTGCAACGTTATTATCTATAAAATTGGAATTTGGAAACTCGGGTTGAGGGAACCCCTTTAACCTGACCTCCGTAAGGATGGGAACAGCATTGGGAAGGAGAATTACATAAAGCAGAACACCAACCTCCCTCTCAGTCTCTCTGAAGTGAGTTCGAGTTGATGTGAGCAGGGATTGTAGGTTTGAGAGCTACAAAGTGGACCAATCCTGAAATCTGGAGGAATTGTAACCAAGGAGACGAGAGAGGAAATTACAGGGACTCTGACTCCAACCTTTAAATCCTCTCTAGACTCAGTGGAGGAGTCAGAGGACTGCAGGACAGCTGATGTGTTCCCACTTTTCAAGAAGGGTGCTAGAGACAGACCAGGGAGTGTCGCATCAGTGTTAGGGAAACAGTAGAAGAAAATTCCAAAGGAGAGTATTAATCTCCATTTGGAGAGGTAAGGTTGGATCACGGAGAGACAGCACAGCTTTGTCAGAGGGAGGTCATGCCGAATAAATCTGGTGGAGTTTATTGAGGAGGTGAGTAGGTGCAATAAATGTAGTTCATGTGGATTTCTGTAAAGCCTTTGACAAGATTCCAGAAAGAGTAATAGAGATATACAGCACGGAAGCAGACCCTTCACATGGGAGATTGAGAACCAAGTTAAAGACACATGGCATCCAGAGTAACTTGGCAAGTTGGCTCCAAAACTGGCTCAGAGAAGGCAGAGGATGTTGGTAAAAGTCCACTTGTATAAGGCGTGTACCACAGGGATCAGTGCCAGGCCCCTTATTATTTCTGATATTGATAAATGGTATTGATTGTGTTTGTGTGTGCATGTGCGTGTTGGGACTAGGAGATGAGAGGTCCAGGTGTCAATTTGGGATGATCGGTAAGTTTGTGGATGACAGCAATATTAACTGGGTGGATGGCAGTGAGGAAAATAGTTTGATGTTAAAGATAGATGTTAATAGATTGGTAAGATGGGCAGATCAGTGGCAGATGAAATGTAACCAATTAAAAATAAATAGATAAATGTGAAGTGATACACATTGTCAGAAGTTATAAGACAAGGCAGCACTCAATCTATGGTAGGACTCTCGGAAGCTAAGAGGAACAGAAAGATCTTGAAGTGATTGTTAACAGATTCCTGAAGGCACAGGTCAATAGGGGAGTTCAGAAGGCATTGAGGTCACATGCCTTTCCTAATCGAGTTATCTATTATAAGAGCAGGAAGGTCCTCTGGAAGGAGCTGTACATGAGTCATACAGTCATGGAAACAGGCCCTTTGGCCCAATGTGCCCATGCCACTCAGTTTTCACAGTTAAACTCTTCCCATTTGCCTGCATTTGGTCCATACCCTTCCAGACCTGTCCCATCCATGTAACTGCTCAAATTGTACTCACTTCCATCACTTTCTCTGGCAGACCATTCCAAATACTCACCACCGTCTGTGAGAAAACAAATTGCCCCGTGGGCCTTTTATATCTCTTCCCTTAAACCTACGCCCTCTAATTTTTGGGGAACATCTGTTGACCATCTACCTTATCTTGGCCTCTCATGATTTTATAAATCTTCAGAAGGTCATTCCCTCAGTCTCCAATGCTCCAGAAATATGTCCCAACCTATTCAACCTCTCCTTATAACTCAAACCTTCCAGTCCAGGTAGCATCCTAGTAAATCCTTTTTGTATTCTGACGAGTTTATTAATATCCTCTCTACAGTCGGGTGACCAGAACTGCACGCAATACTTCAAATGTGGCCTCACCATTGTCTCATAGAGCTGGAACAAGACATCCGGATTCCTGTACTCAGTGCTCTGACCAATGAAAGAAAATACAGATCTCTGTGTTCTGCAACATTCCCCAAGACCTTTAAATTGACTGTGCAAGTCCCGGGCATCAGCCCTTCCCGTGGAGGAACAGAAATTTCAGGAAGTGAGAAGGGCAGCAGAATTAACAGATTAGTTCATGCTGGTGCATAGATAACTTCCAGCCAGAATGTCATCCTGTGAGGGATCGAATTTGGGAGAAAGGGAGATTCTACACTACTAAACCCAGAGTAGAGAGCACACGGGTAACATTTTACCACAGGTAAAAGGATCCCAAGACGGTGGACAGGAGATGAAAGGCCTCATGTGTTTTCACTGTAATGGAGTGGGACACAGAAAATGACAGTGCCAGTGGTTTCAGAAGAGCACTGGGAAAAGGTGTTAACACTGCCAGAAGGTGGGACACGTACAGACACAGTGCTGCTCATTAAAGAAAGTTAAAAATCACACAACACCAGGTTATAGTCCAACAGGTTTAATTGGAAGCACACTAGCTTTCGGAGCGACGCTCCTTCATCAGCACACTAGCTCCGAAAGCTAGTGTGCTTCCAATTAAACCTGTTGGACTATAACCTGGTGTTGTGTAATGTTTAACTTTGTACACCCCAGTCCAACACCAGCATCTCCGAATCGTTAAAGAAAGGCACAATGGGAAAAGATGTAGGAAAAGAAGCTGAGCCTGTGGCCTTAGTGAAGGTAGGAAAGGAGACCCCAATAAGAGCCGAGGAGCTGCAGGAGACTGCACAGCCGAGGCAGGGGCTGGGTATGGGGTTAGTATCTGATCTCTGCAAAGAATTCGACTCTGTGGGTAAAGGTTACTCAGAAAGAACAGGGGGAGAAGGACAAGAAGTTAGAATTTTGAGAGATACACGATCTAACCAAACACTGTTAGTAAGGGATGAGGGAATATGCACTCTTTCTGATCTGTGACCCGAGAGTGTGGTAATTTGTGGGATAGATGCACAGAAATTTAGCGTTCCCTGAGTATGATCAGGTTGGAATGCCAGCTCAAGACTGGGGAAGTTACAGTGGGAGTGATTGACAGAGTGTCCGTTCCAAGAATTCAGTTTGTTCTTGGGAATGATTTGGCAGGATCCAAGGTGGGAGTGACACCCTTTGTTGTGGAGAAGCCCAAGGAAAACCAAGAAACTGAGGAGTTAAAGCAGAAATATCCTGGTATTATCCCAGTTTGTGTGGTAACCAGATCCCATTATCAGGAAAAACCTGAACAGGCAGAGAGTCAGACAGAAGCATTTAGTCCTGAAAGGCTTAGGGACTTGCAACAGCAAGACAAGGCAATAAAAGATATATATGTGGATGTGTACTCCGAAAAGGAGACAGAGAATGTTCCAGAGGGTTATTATCTGAAAGATAGAATCCTCAGATGGAAATGGAGACCATGGCAGGTTAGTGCAGAGGAGAAATGGGCCAAAATGTTGCCGGTAGCATACAGACAGGAAGTGATACGGTGAGCACATGAACTACCTGTAGGAGGTCACCAAGGGGTATGAAAGATTCAGGCGAAGGTACAAAAACATTTTTATTGGCCTGGAATGCACAAGGATGTGGTTAATGTTTGTCGTACATGCCATACATGCCAAATGGTAGGTAAGCCACATGCGGTAATAAAACCAGCACCTTTATTGTCATTTCCCGCATTTTGCTTGTGCAGGTCCCTGCCTGAGAACTACAAGTGGGAACTAATATTTGTCACCCATAATGGATGTGTCTACCAGATTTCTGGATGCAATTCCATTACGGAGTATCAAGGCTAAAAGGGTAGTAGAGGAGTTAGTATCTTTCTTCACACAGTATGGGCTACCCTGAGAGATTCAGTCCAACCAAGGGTCACATTTTAATGCGAGGCTGTTTGAGGTGGTTATGGATAGCTTCGGTATACAGCTCTTTAATCCCAGTGAATATCATCCTGAATCCCAGGGAGCTTTAGAAAGGTGGTATCAGACCTTGACGGCCATGTTGACAACATACTGTCAGGATTACCTGAATGACTGAGATAAAGGTATTCCATTCATATTGTTTACCATTAGAGATGCCCCAAATGAATCTGCTCAGTTCACTCCCTTTGAGTTAATAGAACAAAGAAGAACAAAGAAAATTTACAGCCCAGGAACAGGCCCTTCAGCCCTCTAAGCCTGAGCCGATACAAATGTCTAAACCTGTCAGTCAATTCCCAAACATCTATATTCCTTTGCTCCACACCTACTCATGCATCTGTCCAGACGTATCTTAACTGAATCTACTGTGCCTGCCTCTACCACCTCTGCTGGCAACACGTTCCAAACACCCACCACCCTCTGTGTGAAGTACTTACCGCCTGGATCACCCTTAAACCTTCCACCTCTCACTTTGAAAGCGTGACCTCTCTTTATTGAATCCTTCACTCTGGCAAAAAGCCTGTCTCTATCCACCCTGTCTATACCCTTCATGATTTTGTAAACCTCAGTCAGGTCGACCCCCAATCTCCTTTTTTCTAGTGAAAATAAATCTAATGTACTCAACCTCTCTTCATAGCTAGTACCTTCCATACCATACTTGGTAAACCTTCTCTGCACCTTCTCCAAAGCGTCCACATCCTTTTGGTAATGTGGCGCCCAGAACTGTACACACTAAATGCACAACTAATGTCTTGTACAATTTTAACATGAATTGCCAGCTCTTAAACTCAATATCCCGTCCGATGAAGGCAGGTATACTATATGCCTTCTTGACCACTCTATCCACCTGTGCAGCAACCTTCAGGGTACACTGGACCTCCCAGATCTCTCTGCCCATCAACTTTTCCCAAGGCTCTTCCATTCATTGAATAATTTGCTCCAGAATTAGAGTGAGTCATGGAGTGAGAGGCCCTTTGAAATTAATGAAAGAAAAAATTGACAGGACCAAAGCCGAAGATATCACACTTTGATTATGTTTTGGAGGTGAGGGAGAGACTAAATTGAGTAGATGAGTTAAGTAACCAGCACCTAAAGAGGGCACAGTGTAGAATGAAGCAGGTGGCAGATAACAGCTCAAAGACTCGGACATTACACGAAGGGGATAATGTGTTAGTACTCTTACCAGTGATAGGAGATCCCTTCAAAGCCAGGTTTAGTGGTCCCTATCAAATTGAGAAAAGGTTGAGTCAGGTGAACTATTTAGTAAAGATGCCAGATTGGAAACAAGGTATTGGGTATGTCATGTGTACATGTGAAAACCCTCTTACACTAGAGAGAAAGGACCGGAGAAACAGGTGTTAGTTACTGCCCAGACAGGTCCAGATGGAGGTAGAGGCCATGCTCGAGGGGGGACATCATCAAACAAAGCCAGAGCGAGAGGAGTTCACTGATCGTCTTAGTTCCCAAACCGGACGAGCCTCAACGATTCTGCGTGGATTGTCAGAAGGTCAAAGCCGTTACAAAATCGGACTCATTTCCAATTCCTAGATTGGAGGACTGTATTGAGAAAGTTGCACAAGCCAGTTACATCACCAAGTTGGACTTAATGCGTGATTACTGGCGGGTACCTTTATCAAAGACGGTGAAAGGAATTTCTGCATTTGTAACCCCAAATGGGCTTTTTCAATTGAAATTGATGTCCTTTGGAATGAAGAACACACTTGTCACATTCCAAAGACTTAGGAACAGAGTTGTGGCTGGGTTAACAAACCTAGTCTGTTTGGACAATGGAGTGATCTTTATTGAGCCCTGGAAAGATTACATGGTACAGTTGGCAGAGCTCTTTGAATGACTATGAGAAGCAAAACTGGTGATAAATAAAATGGAATTTGTGAAAACAGAGGTGACGTTCTTGGGATGTAGCATCAGTCATGGAAGGTTCACTCCATGGAACACAAAGACGAAGGCCATCAAGGAATTTCCACGGCCAACCTCAAAGAAATAGGTGCTTCAATTCTTAGGACTCAGTGGATTCTATCAGAAGTTTGTTCCAAACTTTAGCAGTGTAGTGGCACTGTTAACCGATTTACTGACGAAGAACACAAAGTTTCAGTGGACAGAACCATGTCAGGAGGCATTCGACCATTTGAAATCGATATTAACCACCAACCAGCTTTAGCTACACCAAACGTTTCAAGACCTTTTAAAGTTACCATCGATGCTAGCGACAGTGGAGTTGGAGCTGTACTCTGCCAGGAAGATGAGGATGGGATTGAACTGCCAGTTGATTACTTTTCAAAGAAGATCAACATCCACCAGAGGAAGTACTTCTCAATTAAGAAGGACGACTTGAGTTTGGTACCGGTCTTACAGCACTTTAATGTGTATGTATGAACAATGTGTACACTAACCACAATCCACTTATATTCTTAGAATGTTTTAAGGTCAAGAATATGAGACTATTTCGTTGGAGTCTTATGTTATGGACCTTAAATTTAAAAATCATACTTGTTGCGAGTCAGAAGAATGTAATTGCAGATGCGTTATCACTGACTTAACTGATAGAGTTTAGATGAGATTTGTCTTTATTTAATGATATACATATACAGGTAAATGGGAAAAAGGTAAGGTTAGCTGATATTAAAGTTGTCTGTATGTTAGGGTAATGTGTTTTAAAATATAGGGAAAAAAATGAAGCCATCTTTTCATTATGAAGTTCATCGTTTCTTAATGGGGGAGATGTTATGAAAACGTGTGTGTACCTTTAAGAGAGTGAAATACTTGGCAAGTACACCAAGTGCTGGAGAATTTATAAAGTAACATTTTGGTTAAGAACAAACAGCACTCATTGAGCTAAAAACAAGTTTGAATTTAGCTAACCAGTTTAAATTATACCCTGATACAAAAAGACCAATTTCCAATCAAGTTTGAATTGAATAGATTGACAATCTTAAAAGCCAATGACACAATCTAATGCTCTGGAGTATAAGACCTGGGAAAATTGAACAGTTGAAAGGAAAACTGCCAAACATAGCATGTACCAGACTGCTTAAAAAAAATTTCGCTTAAAATGACCTTTTCGATCGGTAACCTGTGAGGTAGAATAAACAATAGACAACAGACAATAGGTGCAGGAGTAGGCCATTCTGCCCTTCGAGCCTGCACCACCATTCAATATGATCATGGCTGACCATCCTTAATCAGTATCCTGTTCCTGCCTTATCTCCATAACTCTTGATTCCACTATCCTTGAGAGCTCTATCCAACTCTTTCTGAAATGAATCCAGAGACTGGGCCTCCACTGCCCTCTGGGGCAGAGCATTCCACACAGCCACCACTCTCTGGGTGAACAAGTTTCTCCTCATCTCTGTCCTAAATGGCCTACCCCGTATTTTTAAGCTGTGTCCTCAGGTTCGGTACTCACCCATCAGCGGAAACATGTTTCCTGCCTCCAGAATGTCCAATCC
>NW_025214411.1:21710-22679 GCF_004010195.1 Chiloscyllium plagiosum | reverse complement strand
TAATTTTGCTCACCAACCTCCTTTGTGGGACTTTATCAAAAGCTTTCTGAAAGTCCAGGTATACTACATCTACTGGATCTCTCTCATCCATCTTCAGAGTTACATCCTCAAAAAATTCCAGAAGATTAGTCAAGTTCATAAATCCATATTGACTCTGACCTATCCTGTTACTACTATCCAGATGTGTCGTAATTTCATCCTTTATAAATAGACTCCAGCATCTTTCCCACCACTGAGGTCAGACTAACTGGTCTATAATTTCCTGCTTTCTCTCTCCCACCTTTCTTAAAAAGTGGTACAACTGGATACAAAATTGGCTTGACAGTTGGAGACAGAGGGTGGTGGAAGGGGATTGTTGCTCAGACTGGAGGCCTGTGACCAGCGGTGTGCTATAAGGATCGGGGCTGGGTACACTGATATGTATCATCTACATAAACGATTTGATTGAGAATATAGGAGTCATTGTTAGCAAGTTTGCAGATAATCAAATTAATAGCATCGTGCAGTGAATATGGTTATCAAAGGGGCTCTTGAACAACGGGGCCAGTGGACCAAGGAATGAAAGATGCAGTTGACGTATGGTATTGGGTTTTGTTGAGACAAACCAGGGAGGACTAACACAGTTAATGGTTTGGCCCTGGACAGTGTTGTCGAACAGAGAGAGACCAAGGGGTGCAGTTACATTGTTCCTTGGAAGTGACACTGCAGTTGGACAGGGTGGTGAAAGCAGTATTTGACGCACTTTCCTTCATTGTCCAGAGTGTTGATATGAATTGGAGACATTTGTAACATTGTTCTAAATATTTGCCTTAGGCAGAGGAGGCTACGGATTGACCCTCTAAAGGTTTGTAAAACCATACGGGGCCTCAGTAAGGTGAAAAGCCAAGGGTAGGTGAGTCCAAAGCTAGAGGGTATAAACAGGGGGTGAGAGAGCAAGGATTTAAAGAGGGAGCTGAGCAGCAACATTAG
>NW_025214411.1:0-20894 GCF_004010195.1 Chiloscyllium plagiosum | reverse complement strand
CACTGTATTGACCGTCCTCAGGACACAGGATTATTCACAGATAGTATTGACAACCCTCAGGTCACAGGATTATTCACACAGTTTTGAGCATGCACAGCGCACAGGATTATTCATACTCTGTATTGACCATGCACAGGCCACAGTATAATTAACAAACAGAAATGACCATGCAGAGACCACAGATTATTAACACACAGCATTGACCATCCACAGGCCACATTATTACTCACACACAGTATTGACGATTCACAGGCCACAAGTTTATCAACACACAGTATTGACCATTCTCAGTCTGCAGGATTATTAACACACAGTATTGAACAACCTCAGGCAACAGGATTATTCACACACTGCACTGACTATCCTCAGGCCACAGGAGTATCCACACACAGTATTGAATATCCTCAAGGCACAGGATTATTCCCACACAGTATTGACTATTTTCAGGGCACAGTCTTATTAACACACAGCATTGACCATCCACAGGCCACATTATTACTCACACACAGTATTGACGATTCACAGGCCACAAGTTTATCAACACACAGTATTGACCATTCTCAGGCTGCAGGATTATTCACCACAGTATTGAACAACCTCAGGCAACAGGATTATTCACACACTGCACTGACTATCCTCAGGCCACAGGAGTATCCACACACAGTATTGAATATCCTCAAGGCACAGGATTATTCCCACACAGTATTGACTATTTTCAGGGCACAGTCTTATTAACACACAGCATTGACCATCCACAGGCCACATTATTACTCACACACAGTATTGGCGATTCACAGGCCACAAGTTTATCAACACACAGTATTGACCATTCTCAGGCTGCAGGATTATTAACACACAGTATTGAACAACCTCAAGGCACAGGATTATTCACACACAGCATTGCCCATTCATAGGTCTCAGGATTATTAATACACAGTATTGAACAACCTCAGGTAACAGGATTATTCACACACTGCATTG
Source organism: Chiloscyllium plagiosum (assembly GCF_004010195.1). NCBI lineage: Eukaryota > Metazoa > Chordata > Chondrichthyes > Orectolobiformes > Hemiscylliidae > Chiloscyllium > Chiloscyllium plagiosum. The sequence continues at coordinate 19,913 of NW_025214411.1, read as the reverse complement.
ACCATCCTCAGGCCACAGGAGTATCCACACACAGTATTGAATATCCTCAAGGCACAGGATTATTCCCACACAGTATTGACTATTTTCAGGGCACAGTCTTATTACCACACAGCATTGACCATCATCAGGACACCGGATTAGTCACACACATTATTGAACATCCTCAAGCAACAGGATTATCCACACAAAATATTGACCATCCTCGGGTCACAGGATTTCTCACACACTGTATTGACCAGCCTATGGCCACAGGATTTTTGAACACACTGTCTTGAACATTTACAGGTCACAGGATTACCCACACACAGTATTGACTACCCTCACACACAGTATTGACCATCCCGAGGCAAAGGTTTATTCACACACAGTATTGACGATTCACAGGCTACAGGGTTTTTCACACAGATCATTGACCATCATCAGTCCGGACGATTATTCACACACAGTATTGACTATCCTCAGGCCACAGAATTATTCACACACAGTATTGACCATTGACAGTCCAAAGGATTAATTGCACATCATGTTGACCATCCTCAGTCCACAGGATTACTCACATACAGTACTGACCATCCGAAGACCACAGGATTATTCACTCACAGTATTGACCATTCACAGCCCACAGGATTATTCACACAAGCATTGACCATTCACAGATAACAGGATTATTCTCACGCAGGATTGAACAACCTGCTCCCAAGCCCTGAGGATGTCACCTAGACAGGGGACGAAATGTCTGCAACACAAATTCCCAGCTCGGCGAACATCTTCCTTATCTCTAATAATTCCTCTCCAGCCTCATACCCCTCCCTAACTCTAATCCCCTTCAGTCTCTCAAAGCTGTGTTATGTGTGCCTTTCTTTGATTTCGGCCTTGAGGATTCCCCATTTTTATTTCTCACTTGATGACGGCGCTTTCAGATTCCTGCATCGAGCTCCAGAATTTCCTCCTAAACCTCTCCATCTCACTTTCCTCCCAAACACATTGACCAAACATGTGTCATCTATTCTACTATCATTTTTTCTGACCTGGTTTCAAAGGTGGCCTGTCATATTCCTATCTTAAGTGTCTCAAAGTTTACAGCACAGAAAAAAAGGCTCAGTGGGCCATTGAGTGTGTGCCAGTAAAGAAAACTATCACCAAACTATCCTGATCCATTTTCCAATACACAGTCATTCGCAGCATCTGTCTTGGTGCACCTAAATATGTCTTAAATGCTATTGGGAATTCTGTGTCTCCCACCCTTCCAGACAGTGAGGTTTAGTGCAACTGTTGCTCGACAATGACATCACCCACAGGAATACAGAGCAGCTGGGTCTGTGCAAACCAGAGATCGCCCATACATTGGGAAGGACAGCAGGGTCCCTGAGAGGGGGCACAGGAGATTTACCAGGATGGTTCAAGGAATGGGGGATTGTAGTAGCATGTTTTGGATATTCTTTTACATTATTCATTGGTACGATATAGTTGTTGCTGATACATTGGGTAGATAATATCGATCTACAATAGATGGACTCTCCTTCTCAACCTCTCTCCTTGCCTGGGCTGGGGTAACCTTCAGGTTAAACCACGACCAGTCATCTCTCCCTAATGAGAGAGCAGTCCTATGGTCTGGTAGGACAATACTGACTTTGCCTCTTACACAGTGATGTCACTGTACCTCGGGGGTGGAGAGTGGAAATGCTGAAGGTGGAGGATGGGATACCACTCAGGCACAGTGCTTTGTCCTGGAGGATATTCACGTTCTTTAACATTGCTGGGAGCTGCACTGATGCAGACAAGTGGACACTGTTCCAACACAACCCTGATGTGTACCTTATCGAGAGCAAACAGACACTGGGGAATCAGGGATTTGGGGAAACTGAGATTGTTCTCCTTGTAGCAAAGGAAATTGAGGGGAGCTGTGACAGAGGGGTTTACAAAAGTTACCCATTATAATAATAAACCTTACACCCATCAGCTCATTATACAAGGATTACAGGACACATTGAAGGTGTGGGGAGAACTATTGAGAGAATGGGATGATTTAAAGGAGAACTTTTATGCAGTAAATGGGATTGAGCTGGAACACAATACTCACACACAATGTGAATATCCAGGTCCTGATGAATTGAGTAATTCTGTCAGAGTTTGGCATTACACTTACTGAGATTACCATCTGAATGCCCACCTGTAGTATCCTCTAATACAAGTTATAAAATCTGTCACTGTCAGTTCAGGTTAGAAACTCACACCATCCCCTCCTCCTGGGCCAGGATGACTGTACACATTACCCCTTGTGGAGGTCAGCAGTTAGTTCAGGGGGAAATCTATGTGGGTTTCTATGAGTTTCCACCTTGGGACTGCATGTGACTGAACAGGGCAGATCTTTCATAGATGGGACAGAATGATCCAAGAGTCAGTGAGATGTGGAGAGTAGGATTTCCTTCCTTTCCTTTCCTTCCATGTTGCCGCTGTGCCTCATCGATAAGACATGGTGAGTGAAAGGCTCATGCAGCTTGATGGGCAAGTTGTCTCCATTCCCACCAAGGGGCAGCAAGCTCCTCCTAGTCATCCCATAGAGTCTCACGAAAAACAGAGCAACACTGCACGCTTCCCACTGCCTAGGATTCCCAGTAAACGTTTAGAAGAATGGGGGTGGGGGTGGGCATCTGTCAGAAAAGGCATAACTGTAAAGTTCTAAGAGGACTTTGAAGAGGGAGAGATGCACAGGAGAAGGGGGCAACAAGTTGCCAGATGGAATATAATTTGGGAAAATGGGAAGTTGGTCATTTTGGAGGAGATAATAAAAGAACAGAGTGCTATTTAAATGGTGTAAACTGTAGAAAGCTGCACCACAAAGGGACTAGGGGTAATTGTGCAGGAAACACAGAAAACTAGCAGATTCTGGGTCAGTCACGGAATCAAGGGTTCTGCTTCAGATTCGTCAAGTTCAAGGTAACACCGACACGGGTAAGGGGTTTCAGTAGCAATGGAGCTGGGGTAGGTGGAGACCAGCAACGTTGTAGAGATTGGAATTCCTGGTGTTTGTGATTGTGTGCTGGGTCAGTCACGGAATCAAGGGTTCTGCTTCAGATTCGTCAAGTTTAAGGCAACACCGACACGGGTAAGGGGTTTCAGTAGCAATGGAGCTGGGGTGAGGTGGAGACCAGCAACGTTGTAGAGATTGGAATTCCTGGTGTTTGTGATTGTGTGGATGTCTGATCAGAAGGTCACCTTGGGGTCAGATATAACAGCAATATTGTAAAGAATGTAGTTCTACCTCAGACATTTCCCAGTGTGAGGGAGAGGCTCAGCAGGAAGGGAAAGGAATTTATAATAGCAACTGAAGGCAATGGTTTTAACCATTACAATGTTTCATTGGAGAAAATTGCAACTAATCGAGTAGTGGGAGCGTGGTAAGCAGTTTGATAACTGAATAACAGTGGAGTAATGAAGAGGGATGATGGGGAGGGAGATTTGGGCAGTGTCAGTGTACATGTGAAACCCAACACTGCGCTTTTAGACAATGTCACCTCCTGGCGTATGTAGGTGAGAAACAGGAGGGACCAAGGATAGATCCTTAGATTCCGTATAGTGTGGAAACAGTCCCTTCGGCCCAACAAGTCCACACTGACCCTCCGAAGAGGAACCCATCCAGACCCATTCCCCTACGTTTACCACTGAATAATGCACCTAACACTACAGGCAATTTAGCATGGCCATTTCACCTAACCTGCACATCTTTGGACTGTGGAAAGAAACTGGGGCACCCGGAGGAAACCCACGCATACACTGGGAGAATGTGCAAACTCCACACAGACAGTCACCCGAGGCTGGAAGCGAACCTGGGTCCCTGATGCTGTGAGGCCACTGAGTCACTGTGCTGGCCAACCCTTGAGGGACACCACATGCAATGAATTCAGAAAGGAAATCAGAGAGGTTATCACAGTTACAGAAGTTACCATTGTCGAGGAGTGTCTGCTTACTGAGTCAGTATGGGTGGAAATTAGAAACAGTAAGGGAGCAGTCACCTCATTAGAGGTTTACTACAGGCCCCCCAACAGCAGCAGGGATATTGAAAAAAACATAGATCGGAAGATTTTGGTAAAGAGTGAATGTAGTAGGGATGTTGTAATGGGTGACTTTAACTTTCCCAATATTGATTGGAACCACCTTCGAGCAGATGGTTTGGAAGGAGCTATTTTTGTAAGGTGTGTTCATGAGGGTTTCCTAACTCAGCACATTGAAGCGGCCGACGAGGGGAGAGACCATTTTGATTTTGGTGCTCGGCAATGAGCTGGGGCAGGTGTCAGATCTTGCGGTGGAAGAGCATTTTGGTGATAATGACCACAACTGCCTCACATTCTACATAGCTATGGAGAAGGAGAGAAGCAAACACAATGGGAGGATATTTAATTGGCGAAAAGGAAACTATGATACTATCAGACATGAGTTGGGAAGCATGGACGAGGAGCAATTGCTCTATGGAAAGACCACTATAGACATGTGGAGACGTTTTAAGGAACAGTTGTTGCGAGTGATGCATAAATGTGTTCCTCTGAGACAGGCAAGAAGTGGTAAGATAAAGGAACCTTGGATGACGAGAGCGGAGGAGCTTCTCATCAAAAGAAAGAAGGCAGCCTACGTAAAGAGGAGGAAGCAAGGATCTTGCTCAGCTCTAGAGGATTGATCTGTAAACAAGGAGCAGTTAACCTCCTAGCATGTAGGACTGTGTACACCACCCCAGTGCATTGATCTGTAAACATGGAGCAGTTACTCTCCCAGCATGTAGGACTGTGTACACCACCCCAGAGCATTGATCTGTAAACTTTGAGCAATTACCCTCCCAACATGTAGGACTGTGTACACCAACCCAGTGCATTGATCTGTAAACCAGGAGCAGTTACCCTCCAGGCATGTCGGACTGTGTGCACCACCCTAGTGCATTGTTCTGGAAACCAGTTGCAGTTACCCTTCCAGCATGTAGGACTGTCTACACCCCCCAGTGCATTGTTCTGTAAACCTGGAGAAGTTACCCTCCCAGCATTTAGGACTGTGTACACCACCCCACAGCATTGATCTGTAAATCAGGAGCAATTACCCTCCCAGCATGTAGGACTGTGTACACCACCCCAATGCATTAATCTGTAAACCAGGAGCAGTTGCCCTCCCAGCATGTGGAGCTCTGTACAACTCCCCAGTGCATTGGTCTGTATACCAGGAGCAGTTACCCTCCCAGCATGTGGAGAACTGTACAACTGCCCAGTGCATTGATCTGAAAACAAGGAGCAGTTACTTTCCCAGCATGTAGGACTGTGTACACCTCCCCAGTGCATTGATCTATTTACCAGGAGCAGTTACCCTCCCAGTATTGAGAGCGGTGTACCCAACCACAGTGCATTGCTCAGTCACACTGTGTTAGATCCCTGCCCAGCGTGGGGAATCTTGCACTTTGTACACCACCCCAGTGCAGTGATCTGTAATCCAGGAGCAGTTACCCTCCCAGCATGCAGGACTGTGTACCCCACCCCAATGCACTGATCTGTAAATGAGGAGCATTTACCGTCCCAGCATGTAGAACTGTGTACCCCACAGCAGTGCCTTGATCTGTAAACCTGGAGCAGTTACCTTCCCAGCATGAAAGAACTGTGGATACCAACCCAGTGCAGTGATTTGTAAACCAGGAGCATGTACCCTCGCAGCATGTAGGACTGTGTACACCATCCCAGAGCATTGATCCGTAAACCTGGAGCAGTTACCCTCCCAGTATGTAGGACTGTGTACACCACCCCAGTGCATTGATCTGTAAACCAGGAGCAGTTACCCTCCCAGCATGTAGGACTGTGTACACCAACCCAATGCATTGACCTGTAAACCAGGAGCAGTTACCCTCCCAACATGTAGGACTGTGTACACCGCCCCAATGCATTAATCTATAAATCAGGCGCAGTTGCCCTCCCAGCATGTATGACTTTGTACACCACCCCAGTGCATTGATCTGTAAACTTGGAAAAGTTACCCTCCCAGCATGTCGGACTGTGTACACCACCCCAGTGCATTGGTCTGGAAACAAGGAGCAGTTAACCTCCCAGCATGTAGGACTGAGTACACCACCCCAGAGCAATGATCTGTAAACCTGCTGCAGTTACCCGCCCAGCATGCAGGGCTGTGTACACCACCCCAGAGCATTGATCTGTAAAGCAGCAGCAGTTATAATCCCAGCATGTAGAGCTGTGTACACCACCCCAGAGCATTGATCTGTAAACCAGGAGCAGGAACCTCCCATCATGTAGGACTGTGTACAATGCCCCAGTGCATTGATCTGTAAACAAGGAGCAGTTAACCTCACAGCATGTAGGACTGTGTACACCACCCCAGTGCATTGATCTGCAAACCTGGAATAGTTACCCTTCCAGCATGAAGGACTGTGGATGCCATTCCAGTGTATTGATCTGTAAACCAGGAGCACTTACCCTCCCAGTAAGTAGGACTGTGGATACCACCCCAGTGCATTGATCTGTAAACAAGGGGCAGTTACCTCCCAGCATGTATGACTGTGTACACCACCCCAGTGCATTGATCTGTAAACCTGGAGCAGTTACTCTCCCAGCATGTAGGACTGTGTACACCACCCCAGTGCATTGATCTGTAAACCTGGAGCAGTTACTCTCCCAGCATGTAGGACTGTGTACAGCACCCCAGTGCATTGATCTGTAAACAAGGAGCAGTTACCTCCCAGCATGTATGACTGTGTACACCACCCCAGTGCATTGATCTGTAAACCTGGAGCAGTTACCCTCCCAACATGTAGGACTGTGTACACCACCCCAGAGCATTGACCCGTAAACTTGGAGCAATTACCCTCCCAGCATGTCGGACTGCGTACACCACCCCAGTGCGTTGATCTATAAACCAGGAGCAGTTACCCTCCAGGCATGTCGGACTGTGTGCACCACCCTAGTGCATTGTTCTGGAAACCAGTTGCAGTTACCCTTCCAGCATGTAGGACTGTCTACACCCCCCAGTGCATTGTTCTGTAAACCTGGAGCAGTTACCCTCCCAGCATGTAGGACTGTGTACACCACCCCAATGCATTAATCTGTAAACCAGGAGCAGTTGCCCTCCCAGCATGTAGGACTGTGTACACCACCCCAGAGCATTGTTCTGTACACCAGGAGCAGGTACCCTCCCAGCATGCAGGACTGTGTACACCACCCCAATGCATCAATCTGTAAACCAGGAGCAGTTGCCCTCCCAGCATGTGGAGCTCCTGTACAACTCCCCAGTGCATTGATCTGTGTACCAGGAGCAGTTACCCTCCCAGCATGTGGAGAACTGTACACCTCCCCAGTGCATTGACCTAGTTATCAGGAGCAGTTAACCTCCCAGCATGTAGGATTGTATACACCTCCCCAGTGCATTGATCTATTTACTAGGAGCAGTTACCCTCCCAGTATGTAGAGCGGTGTATCCAACCCCAGTACATTGCTCAGTCACACTGTGTTAGATCCCTGCCCAGCGTGGGGAATCTTGCACTGTGTACCCCACCCCAGTGCAGTGATCTGTAAACGAGGAGCATTTACCGTCCCAGCATGAAAGAACTGTGGATACCACCCCAGTGCAGTGATCTGTAAACCAGGAGCATGTACCCTCGCAGCATGTCAGACTGTGTACCCCACCCCAAAGCATTGATCTGTAAACCTGGAGCAGTTACCATCCCAGTATGTAGGACTGTGTTCCCCACCCCAGTGCACTGACCTGTAAACGAAGAGCATTTGCCGTCCCAGCATGTAGGACTGTGTACCCCACCACAGTGCCTTGATCTGTAAACCTGGAGCAGTTACCTTGAAGGACTGTGGATACCACCCCAGTGCAGTGATCTATAAACCAGGAGCAGTTACCCTCCCAACATGTAGGACTGTGTACCCCACCCCATTGCACTGATCTGTAAACCAGGAGCATGTACCCTCGCAGCATGTAGGACTGTGTACACCACCCCAGAGCATTGATCCGTAATCCTGGAGCAGTTACCCTCCCAGCATGTCGAACTGCGTACACCACCCCAGTGCGTTGGTCTATAAACCAGGAGCAGTTACACTCCCAGTATGGAGGACTGTGTACACCACCCCAGTGCACTGATCTGTAAACCAGGAGCATGTACCCTCGCAGCATGTAGGACTGTGTACACCACCCCAGAGTATTGATCCGTAAACCTGGAGCAGTTACCCTCCCAGCATGTCGGACTGCGTACACCACCCCAATGCGTTGATCTATAAACCAGGAGCAGTTACCGTCCCAGTATGGAGGACTGTGTACACCACCCTAGTGCATTGATATGGAAACCATCCAGTGCATTGATCTGTAAACCAGGAGCAGTTACGCTCCCAGCATGTAGGACTGTGTACACCACCCCAGTGCATTGATCTGTAAACCAGGAGCAGTTAACCACCCAGCATGTAGGACTGTGTACACCACCCCAGTGCAGTGATCTGTAAACCAGGAGCAGGTATCCTCCCAGCATGTAGGACTGTGTACACCACCCCAGAGCATGATCTGTAAACCAGGTGAAGTTACCCTCCCGGCATGCAGGACTATGTACACCACCCCATTGCAGTAATCTGTAAACCAGGAGCAGTTACCCTCCCAGCATGTAGGACTGTGTACACCACCCCAGTGCATTGATCTGTAAACCAGGAGCAGTTACGCGCCCAGCATGTAGGACTGTGTACACCACCCCAGTGCATTGATCTGTAAAGCAGGAGCAGGTACCACCCAGCATGTAGGACTGTGTACACCACCCCAGTGCAGTGATCTGTAAACCAGGAGCAGGTACCACCCAGCATGTAGAGCAGTGTACACCACCCCAGAGCAATGATCTGTAAACCTGATGCAGTTACCCGCACAGCCTGTAGGACTGTGTACACCACCCCAGAGCATTGATCTGTAAAGCAGCAGCAGTTCCAATCCCAGCATGTAGGACTGTGTACACCACCCTAATGCATTGATATGTAAACCAGGAGTAGGAACCTCCCATTATGTAGGACTGTGTACACCACCCCAGTGCATTGATCTGTAAACCTGGAGCAGTTACCCTTCCAGCATGAAGGACTGTGGATGCCATCCCAGTGTATTGATCTGTAAACCAGGAGCAGTTACCCTCCCAGTAAGTAGGACTGTGTACACCACCCCAGTGCATTGACCAGTAAACCAGGAGCAGTTACCCTCCCAGCATGTCGGACTGCGTACACCACCCCAGTGCGTTGATCTATAAAGCAGGAGCAGTTACCCTCCCAGCATGGAGGACTGTGTACACCAACCCAGAGCATTGAACTGGAAACCAGGAGCAGTTATCCTCCAGGCATGGAGGACTGTGTGCACCACCCTAGTGCATTGTTCTGGAAACCAGTTGCAGTTACCCTTCCAGCATGTAGGACTGTCTACACCCCCCAGTGCATTGTTCTGTAAACCTGGAGAAGTTACCCTCCCAGCATGTAGGACTGTGTACACCACTCCAGTGAATTGATCTGTAAACCAGGAGCAATTACCCTCCCAGCATGTAGGACTGTGTACACCACCCAATGGATTAATCTGTAAACCAGGAGCAGTTGCCCTCCCAGCATGTGGAGATCTGTACAACTCCCCAGTGCATTGATCTGTAAACCAGGAGCAGTTAACCTCCCAGCATGTAGGACTGTGTACACCTCCCCAGTGCATTGATCTATTTACCAGGAGCAGTTACTCTCCCAGTATGTAGAGCGGTGTATCCAACCCCAGTACATTGCTCAGTCACACTGTGTTAGATCCCTGCCCAGTGTGGTGAATCTTGCACTATGTACACCACCCCAGTGCAGTGATCTGTAAACAAGGAGCATTTACCGTCCCAGCATGTAGGACTGTGTACCCCACCCCAGTGCACTGACCTGTAAATGAGAGCATTTACCGTCCCAGCATGTAGGACTGTGTACCCCACCACAGTGCCTTGATCTGTAAACCAGGAGCAGTTACCTTCCCAGCATGAAGGACTGTGGATACCACCCCAGTGCAATGATCTATAAATCAGCAGCAGTTACCCTCCCAGCATGTCAGACTGTGTACCCCACCCCAGTGCACTGATCTGTAAACCAGAAGCATGTACGTTCGCAGCATGTAGGACTGTGTACAGCACCCCAGAGCATTGATCCGTAAACATGGAGCAGATACCCTCTCAGCATGTAGGACTGTGTACACCACCCCAGTGCATTGATCCGTAAACCAGGAGCAGATACCCTCCCAGCATGTAGGACTGTGTACACCACTCCAGTGCATTGATCTGTAAACCTGGAGCAGTTACCCTCCCAGCATGTCGGCCTGTGTACACAACCCCAGTGCGTTGATCTATAAACCAGGAGCAGTTACCCACCCAGCAAGGAGAACTGTGTACACCACCCTAGTGCATTGATCTGGAAACCATTTGCAGTTACCCTCTCAGCATGTAGGACTGTCTACATCCCCCAGTGCGTTGATCTCTAAACCTTGTGCAGTTGTCCTCCCAGCATGTCGGACTGCGTACACCACCCCAATGCGTTGATCTATAAACCAGGAGCAGTTACCCTCCCAGTATGGAGTACTGTGTACACCACCCTAATGCATTGATCTGGAACCCAGGAGCAGTTACCCTCCCAGCATGTAGGACTGTGTACACCACCCCAGTGCATTGATCTATAAACCAGGAGCAGTTACCCTCCCAGTATGGAGTACTGTGTACACCACCCCAGAGCATTGTTCTGTAAACCATGAGCAGGTACCCTCCCAGCATGTAGGACTGTGTACACCACCCCAATGCATTAATCTGTAAACCAGGACTGTGTACACCACCCCAATGCATTAATCTGTAAACCAGGAGCAATTACCCTCCCAGCATGTGGAGCTCTGTACATCTCCCCAGTGCATTGATCTGTAAACCAGGAGCAGTTACTTTCCCAGCATGTAGGACTGTGTACACCTCCCCAGTGCATTGATCTATCTACCAGGAGCAGTTAACCTCCCAGCATGTTGGACTGTGTACACCTCCCCTGTGCATTGATCTATTTACTAGGAGCAGTTACCCTCCCAATATGTAGAGCTGTGTATCCAACCCCAGTACATTGCTCAGTCACACTGTGTTAGATCCCTGCCCAGCGTGGGGAATCTTGCACTGTGTACACCGCCCCAGTGCATTGATCTGTAAACAAGGAGCAGTTAACCTCCCAGCATGTAGGACTATGTGCACCACCCCAGTGCAGTGATCTGTAAACCAGGAGCAGTTACCCTCCCAGCATGTAGGACTGTGTACCCCACCGCAGTGCATTGATCAGTAAACCTGGAGCAGTTACCCTCCCAGCATGAAGGACTGTGGATACCACCCCAGTGCATTGATCTGTAAACCAGGAGCAGTTACCCTCCCAGTATGTAGGACTGTGCACCCCGCCCCGGTGCATTGACCTGTAAACCTGGAGCAGTTCCCATGCCTTTCCAGCTCCTTCGTCTCCATTGTGTCATGACAAACGGGTGCTTGGGTGAGAACATCACTTTCAGAGAGAACAATCAGTTTAAATATCACCACATGAGAGTGGTTTGGGAAACTGAGAGAGAGGGGAAGATTGAGAGTCCGTGTCATGGAAGAATGTGTTCCCAGGTTTCAGATTGTTGAAATGTAGACACTTTGATAGCATCCTGTAACATGAACCTGTCTTCTAAGGAAATATGGGAAAAAGGGATATTGGTGTGAGGTCAGATGATGAAGATTTTTGGATGAGCATTTGTTCGACAGCTTTGTAAATGGGAGTCCTTCATGGCTGGAAGTATTCACCATCGCCGGGGTACCCGTGGATATTTCGTGATCCCTGGCATTGGTGCCATCTTTAAAAAGACAATGGGCACATGGTTGAGCTTTCTCCGTTAGTAGCTGCCTTGCACAGTTTACCGCGAGCATGGCAGATAAGGGGCAATAATACCTCGGTTTGTCAACAGGAGCACGGAGGACCTGGTGGATGGGCTAGTACAGAGGAGGAACCATTCTCTTCCCAGAGTGGGCTACGCCACCAGACCCACCGAGCATGTACTGAGCTCACGACCCACCTCAGTGCCATATCTGCAGTCTGAAGAAATATCCAGCAATACAGGAGAAGTATCAAAAAGCTTCCCTGCTCTGTCAGGATAAAGGGCACCGTATTCTCTCTGCTCCCTCACACTCACTGTATATCTATTATAGCACCAACCCCCGAACAAGGGTCATGCTCCACCACTCTCACTGCTGCATGCTGCACCATCCCCGAGCCCTCTCTTCCCGCCACTTTACCCCACCCCCCACACTAATAACACTGACTATGGGCTGACTCCCTCCGGACCCCTCATCATGAACCTCTCCCCACCTACACTAGCACTAACAGCAGGACCACCCACTCCCATCCTCTCTCTCTCCCTCCCCTTCTCCCATTCCAGGAGAAACAGCCTGGAATAGGACAGGAAGGGCCTATCCCGGTAATGGAGTGCCCGATATCCATTCCCTCTCACCCCCGCCATGTGGGGAGGACCCTGATAGGTGCCGGAGAGGACCGGGACGCCTCGTATGGAGATTCTGAAACATCCACGTCCCACAGACCGAGTCAGGAGCAATGTTCAGTGAAGGGCAATTCTCACTTTAAACACATTTTCCCCCGGCACAACTTAGAAGCCGTGGCCCTGATGCCATCTCCCTTTTGTGTCGAGCTGGTACAAATGGAATCCCCACGGTCTCGGTGGGCAGGAGGGTGGGCTCACAACACATCGTCACCACCACCTCCCAGGAAGGGAGCACCGAGACTCTCTCCTCCACATCCTCCTGTAAACAGCTCAGATACTGAAACTAATCTGTGATAGTTACTGCTCTCCCCACTTGTCCTGACATCTTCAACAATCTGTGCTCATATACACCCAGCGTTCTCTGTCCCTGCAGCCCCTTTATAATGGCACAGCCTGTTTTATATTCTCTTTCATTGTCTTTCCTACTAAAGTGCATCACCTCGCACAGCTCTGCACTGATCCCCCATCTGTCATACTCCTGAACACTACATCAATGTGTGATTGTCCTGTTAAAGTTCCACACTGTCCTCCAAAGACTTCACAGTTCTTCCAGGTTCAGGTGCCATCTGCAACCATTGAGATTGTTATAGCATCACAGTCCCCATGAAGCATCTGAAATCCTGCCCCACACACACGAATGTGAGCAAGTGAAATACTGATATATTCCCATGGATGGAGTCGAACAATGACATGCTTTCAATGGAGCAACAAATATCCTGACACATACGAGACGGAGTAGATGAAATATTGACAAACCATAGAGCAAGAGAAATCCGGATAGGTTCCATTTATCTATATTTATCAGGGTATAATGTGATGAAGTTGAAAGTGTGTACTGTACCTTTAAGAGAGAGTGAATGCTGGTCTGAACTGAGAGCTTTCAAGCACCTGAGATATGAGAGGATGGCAGACCCAGAAACAGTATATTGCTATAGAGCTGGGGTCGGGTAATAAGCAGTTGAGAAAGAGGGTCCCAGAGGTGTGAATAGTTAATGTAAAATGTTCACTTTCAGAGTGAAAAAAATAAATTGATATTTTTATTTAAACAGTGGAATTTGGCAGACCTGTCACTCATATTTTAACAGATTACCAGGTGAATTGAGCATTTCTTTATGTTTCATTTCAGTTACCAGATGAGCTCAATGCCGTGTCCTAACCATTCCCGTGTGTCTCTGTGTGGGGCAGGTCTGACAGTCTCTGTGGTGCTTAAAGTGATGGAATGCCACCTTCTCCTGGCCTCCACACGCCACTGCACAGGCATTGGCAGATGGGGAGAGAGAGGGCAGCTGCTCACAGTACCATCCAAACTGATGTCTTATCCATGTACGGATCTAACTGTCCTTTAAACGTTGTAGCTGTCCCTGCTTTCACCACTTCCTCTGGATGTTCATTCCACACCCAAGCCAGCTTCTGTCTAAAATAATTACCTCTCATTACTTTTGCAAGTCTTTTTCCTCGCACCTTAAAATATCCCTCAGTTTCGAATCTACAACTCTCAGGAAAATATATCAGCCCTTCAGCTTATCTGTACCCCTCATGATTTTATAAACCTCTGTAAACGTTTATAAACCCCTTAATCTCATACTCTCCAGTGAAAAGAGCCCCAGCCTATCCAGCCTCTCCTTATAGCTCACTCCCTTCTTTCCCAGCAACATCCAGGTTAATCTCTTTTGAACCCTCTCCAGCTTAATAATATCAACGTCAATAATATCAAAGTGAATAGTTAAGGTGTTTTCTAAGTGTACGGGGAGTCCATAACTAGAGGTCATAGGCTTAATGTGAGAGGGAAACATTTAAAAGTGACCTAATGGGCAGCTTTTTCACACTGAGGGTGGTATGCCTATGGAATGAGCGGGCAGGATGACCAGATTGATTAGATTAGATTACTTACAGTGTGGAAACAGGCCCTTCGGTCCAACAAGTCCACACTGCCCCGCTGAAACGCAACCCACCCATACTCCTACATCTACCCCTTACCTAACACTACGGGCAATTTAGCATGGCCAATTCACCTGACCTGCACATCATTGTGGCTGTGGGAAGAAACTGGAACACCCGGAGGAAACCCACGCAGACATGGGGAGAATGTGCAAACTCCACACAGTCAGTCACCTGAGGCGGGAATTGAACCCGGATCTCTGGCACTGTGAGGCAGCAGTACTAACCACTGTGCCACCGTGCCGCCCGCAGTATTCCAGAAGAGGCCTCACCACTGTCCTGTACAATCTCAACATGACGTCCCAATTCTGATATTCAAAGGTCTGATCTATGAAGACAAGTGTGTTAAACACCTTCTTAACCACACTGTATGATATGCAAATTTTAAAGCATTGTACCTGACGGCTTAGGTCTCTGTTATACAGTACTGCCAAAGGCCCTACTTTTAATTGTATAGGTCCTGCTCTTGTTTGATTTACCAAATCCCATACCTCACATTAATCCAAATTAAACTCCATCTGCCACCCCTCAGCCCAGATATTACTGCCACCTCACCCTCCCCCTTCAATTTTAAAATGCCCAACCCTCACCAGGATGCCTGGACACTCTGGCCTTAATTTTCACAAAGACCCTGATCTTGGTTTGCCTTGTGTGGTTAGGGGAAGGAGGGACAGATTGCAAATACAGTCAATGGAGAGGAGAGGCTGGACAGTAATCAGCGGCCTGGTGTCATTTCATGGTTTTAGGAAGAGGGCAGTCACACGTTAGAGGTGGGTAATACTGATCAGTTTTTTGGGGTCAGAAATTAAGCTCTTCCTTCGTCTCTGGTGTTCAGCAATAAATATCTATTTGAGACCCTTCATTGGGCAGAGTGTGCCTGCAGGATTTCTTTCCTTGACCATGAGAACCTTTTTCCACGTATGGAGTAAGCTATTACGAGGGGGCATAGCTTTAAATTAAGGGGTGGTAGGTATAGGACAGATGTTAGGGGTAGATTCTTTACTCAGCGAGTCGTGAGTTCATGGAATGCCCTGCCAGTAGCAGTGGTGGACTGTCCCTCTTTATGGGCATTTAAACGGGCATTGGCTAGGCATATGGAGGATAGTGGGCTAGTGTAGGTTAGGTGGGCTTGGATCGGCGCAACATCGAGGGCCAAAGGGCCTGTACTGCGCTGTATTTTTCTATGTTCTATGTTCCTTAATATTGTAGACTACAAATAATAGCAATTAAAGATGTTTATAGTTAATTTCGATAGCATAGCACGTGCACTCAATATCCTACAGTTGAGACAAATATCTTGCATTTGTTTAACAATACTAAATGTTTTGTCTAGTTCAGTAATGGTAACCTGATTATAATAAATCCACACCGAGCTGAAAGCTGGCACTAAAATATGACCCAAAATCTGGGTAAGGTAGTGTAGTGGGTAGTGTCCCTGTCTCTGAGCCAGAGCTCTGGATTTGATTCCAATTCCTGAACTTGTGTGGTATTATTCCTAGCTCTGGACTAGCAGGTCTGGATTCAAGTCCTGTCTGTTGCAGAGGTAAGTCACAACATGGATAACAGGCTGATGAGCAAACACACAGGAGAAAAATGTTACAGTTTTATGGGTATTGTCGAATGGTGCTAGTGTCCCGACCTCTGGGCACAAAGGTTTCGGTGTAAATCCCACAGAAGTGTCTCATGATACATCCGAACAAACTGATTAAAATGGATTTAGAATTGTGACCTGATGGAGAAGGAAGAGATATCAGTATTGAATTTCAGAATTTAGGCCCAGGTTGACTGAAAGTACAGCTATTCGTGTTAATTAGAGTCACATTTCGGAGCAGTAGCGGCTTATAAAATCAGAAGGCTCATGGATAAGGTTGGTACAACTACATCATGTAAAAGGAATCTGGATGCTGACAGACCTGCCGAGCTTTACCAGCAATTTCTGTATTTGTTACAAAATGCATTCCTTTTAACACAGATATTCTGAAACATTAGATTTTTATTTTTTCATGACGCAGGGACATATAAATATATCTTCAAATCGACCGAGACACAGCAGCAATGATGCACCGACATGGAGCAGTGAATGTGATGGAGACATAGATTGGACAATGTACAAGGAGACCTCACATAGTCCAGTTTGGGAGAGGATGACATTATTGTGTGAATCAACTCAGAGAGGGAGTAAATGTAATCTGCCCAAGAAGAAACGGCCAATTGCCCTCTCCCTCCTTCATTGTTCCTCATCACAGCAATGTGTGCGAGCTACAGCAAAAGCTCTACAGTCATCGTCACCATTCTTATTTTTACAGAATCCCTGCAGTGTGGAAATGGGTCCTTCGGCCCAACAAGTCCATACCAACCATACAAATATGAACTTTCCCAGGCCCTTACATTTAACCCTGACTAATGCATCTAACCTAGAAATTCCTGAACACTATGGACAATTTAGGATGACCAATCCACCTAACCTACACAGCTTTGGACTGTGGGAGAATGTGCAAACTCCGCACATATGGTCGCCCAAAGCTGGAATCGAACCCAAGTCCCTGGTGCTGTGAGGCAGCAGTGCCAAGCACAGAGACCCTGTGCTACCCTTGGGGCAATCCCTGAGCAGAACTCATTGGAATCTCCTCACTGCCTAAATCAAAGGGAATTCAGCCAGATCTTACTATTCCAACATGAAATCCCAATGCTAGCAACTTGTGTGAGCAGAATATCTTCACAAGCAGAATAACATTTTGGACAATAACTCACTTTTTCTCACTAATATCTGGGCAAAGTTATTTCAACTTGAAATTGCGGAGATTTTGTTTTTCAGCTGTGTGTGTATGCGCGCGTGCACCAATGTTTTTAGAAAGGGAAATATCGATTCTTTATTTGCAATATCCAGTTTGCCATTCATCTTTCCATCATAGTTTGAGTAACATTGCTCTGGATCATAAACGTGCTATTTTAGCAGATTAAAGAAACTAGCCTGACTTGTTACTGAAACTGACCCTGACCCAGTATGAGACCGATATCATCGGCCATGGTACAACCTGGTTACATTTAAAATTTGTTGTGAGCAGTGGAGGAGTGGGACTAGAAAAGAAAGTGACCCAAAATCCCGGGAACTATAGACCGCTGAGCCTGATGTCAGTGGTGGGTAAGTTGTTGGAGGGGATTCTGAGGGACAGGAATTATATACATTGGGGAAGGCAAGGGCTGATTGGAGTTGACAACGTGGCTTTCTGCATGGGAAATCATGTCTCATTAATTTGATTGAGTTTTATGAAAAGGTGACAAAGAAGATTGATGAAGGCAGTTTGGTAGATATTGTCTACATGGGCCTCAGCAAGGTGGTCATAACATTCTGATTGGTAGACAGATTAATAAGATTCGGTCACATGGGACACAGAGGAAGCTAGTCACAATTGGCTTGAAGGAAGAGGGGTATTTTTCCGGCTGGAGGCTTGTGAGCAGCAGTGTGCTGCAAGATTCAGGACTGAGATCACTGCATTTCATCAATTATATGAAGGATTTAGATGTGAATATTGGGGCCATAGTTAGCAAGTTTACAGATTACATCAGAAAGGTGGTGTAGTAGATTATCTCAGAGTACAACGAGACCACAATTAGATAGGATAAATGGGCAAGGAGTAACAGGTGAAGTTTAATTTAGATAAATACGAGGTTTTGCATTTTGGGAACGCAAATCAGGACAGAAATTATACACTTCATTGTAAGGTTCTGGGAAGTGTTGTGGAACAAAGGGACCTCGGGCTGCAGGTACATTGTTCCTTGAAAGTGGAGTTGCAGGTAGACAGAGTGGTGCTGAACACATTTGACACATTTGCCTGAATCAGTCAGAGCATTGAGTAAAGGAGTTGTGGTGGCATGTTGCATCTGTATAGAATGTTGGTGAGTCCACTTTAAGAATACTGCATACAACTCGGTTTTCTGCAGAAAAGATTTACACGGATGTTCCAGGTCTGGAGGGTTTGAGCTTTAGGGAGAGGCTGCGTAGGTTGAGTTGTTTCCCCTAGAGTGTCAGAGGCTGAGAGGTGGCATTATAGAAGTTTATAAAATCATTAGGGACATGGATATACTGAACAGCCACGTTCTGCTCCCCAGGATAGGTGAGTTCAGAACAAGCGGGCACAGGTTGAAGGCGAGAGGACGAATGATTTAGAAGGGACCTGAAGGTAAATGTTTCACACAGAGAGTGGTGTGAGTACAGAAATTGCTGTCAGAGGAAGTGCTGAAGGCGGTTACAATCACACATTTAAAAAGTATCTGAATGAGGAGGGATATTGGCCAACTGCTGACAAATGGGACTAGATCTGATTTGATATCTGATCGGAGTGAACAGATTGGACAAACGGGTCTGTTTCCGTTCTGCATAACTCTCTGGTTGTATAAGGTGATGAAAAATTCTGAAAGGACCTTTCAAGTCAGAATTCTCTTCTCTGAAGTTTATCGTGTCTCTGTGTTCACATTGATTGAAAACTGCGTTAGTTAAATATTTGACAGGGAAGTGAGTCACGGATAATGAGATACAGACAGGAGAGTGGGGCTAAGACTCCAACCTGATCAGCCACAATCTTAGTGCCGGGTGGAGAAGTGTCAAAGTCTCTAATGACTCACTCCTGCTCCTCAGTCCCATGTTCCTGTGTTCCATTCAGCCCCTCAAACCTGTGAGACAGGAACAGTTGGAGGCTACTTACTGCTATAACCTGGTGCACAGAAACAGAGGAGACCATTCGGCCCTTCAAGACTGTCACACACGCTTTGAAGGGATTTGGGAAATTTAATTGGAAAATCCAGGCTGGGTATGAAAGAGGCCCCTCATCTCTATTTACAGAGCTTCCCCTCTTTGCAACTTGAGCTTCATTTGTTGGTCATGTTGTAGACCTAGATTTACTGTGAATACAGCCCCCATACCACACCCAGAGATGGCTCAGGAAATCCTCTGGTTTCCCTGACTGCAATATTTAATAAAATACCTTCCATGAAAACAACACCTACTAACTTGCCAAAACAGAATGTGAGAACATCAGAATCAGGAGCAGGTCGTTCACCTCCCAAGCCTACTTGCCCTTCACTAAAATTATGACTGATCTGCTCTTGGTCTCAAATCCTTTCATACCCAATTCTTCATAGCCCTCAACTCTCTGACAGGTCAATATCCATCTACCTCCTCTTCAAATGCTTGCAGTCATCTAGCTCCCCCAACCCTCTTGAGAAGAGAAATCCTGACATTCAATGCCACCTGTTTGAAGAAAACCCTTGCTGCTCCTATATCATGGCCTCTTGATATGAACAAAAGAGTTTGACACAAGGGTTCAGGTAAAAATAACTGTCCCTGATATCAAGGCAGTGGTTGACTTCTGTTGACATAAAGGAACTTAACAAAACTGGACTTAATGGGAATTAGA
>NW_025214410.1:0-43216 GCF_004010195.1 Chiloscyllium plagiosum | reverse complement strand
TGCTTCAATAATCCCTGGTCAATGTCAGTAACAGCATCTTTACATTAGCAATGAACATACAACCTTGGCATGTTATGCACCTTTAAGTATTCGGCGCTGACCAATTGAACGACTGGAGCCGCAGACAGTGAACCTGTCACGTGACCTACACGTACCTTGGGAACTTTAACACAACTGCTCTACTTTTGTTGTGATTATTAGATTCTCTACAGTATGGAAACAGACCCTTCGGACCCAAAAGTCCACTCCAAGCTTCCGAAGAGAAACCCAACTAGAACCATTTCCCCTCTGACAAATGCACTATGGGCAATCTAGAATGACAAACTCACCTGACCTGCACAATCTTTGGACTGTGGGAGGAAACTGGAACACCCGTAGAAAACCCACGCAGATACGGGGAGAATGTGCAAACTCGATACAGACAGTCCACCGAGGCTGGAATCGAACTTTGAACTCTGTTGAGGCAGCAGTACTAACCACTGAACCACAACACTGTGGGATCTTTGGTGATGATGTGTTGATCACTGGTACCTCAGTCACTCACCCTGCTTCTTTTCCCTCAACTGTCTTGTTCTGAAATTAAACCTAAGGTGAACAAAGTGAAGCTGTCATGAATCCATGATTATTGAAACATCAGGTTCACGAAAAGGACACAAAAGGGCCACAAAAAATGTGAAAAATAGACTACATCGAAAAATGGATTTCCCTTGGTTCCTGCGTTGTTTACAGACAATATTACATTGCCGCTGTCGGGGGTTTTCCTTCGATCAGCTTCAATTGGCACAGAATTCGAATCAATGAAACTTCACCAACTTCCTTCTGAAAGTTCATACAGGTAACATGAAACATATTGCATTCATTAATAATCTTCACCATTTCTACATCCAAGAATACGTTGCATAGTTTGCATGAATATTGAAGATGTTAGAATGTTATGCAATAATACAAATTCAATTACAGTTTAAATCGTAAAGTAGGTACGATGCACAGAAAATCTTAGCATGTCAGATATTCATGTGACCAGAACTGCAGCCCAGCAGAATGGAAATCTGTTCCTGAATCCCAATATCCACACGTTTGCTTGTTCCATTTGCCCAGTTGGAAACCTGTGTGAAGGAGCATGCAGTCTGACAGAGCGCCTGAGAGAATCCTTCACTGTCTAATCTAAAGCCGCAATAGGAGCTGTCTGTTCTGGCTGTGAGAGCGGTGGGTAAAGGGGAGCACCTTGATATTCCGTAGTGTCGATTCACATTGCTCTCATCATGTTAATTTTGAAAACCTTCTGTAAGAAACAGCACAGGAAGAGAGGAACAGGAGGAGGCTATTCCAAACACGTGTCGTACCCGCCGTTTGATATCATCATGGCCGACCAAACACGTCAATGTCTTTCCCCAGCTTATCCACACCAACCCGTCATACAACGGGATAAAGACATTTAAGCAATCGACAATTTCTGTGCAACTTTGAGAGGGAAATGTGTTTACAGACAGTGGGTTTCTGAAAGAAGTTTGCAGGTTTTGCGGGTGAGCATCTGATTCTGGTCTGATCATGACTCCGTAAAAACTCACAACCAAGAAGGTAAGGAATTTCCTCTGGTCAGTAGCAGGGACGAGAACTCCAGACGACAGGAATTGGCGATGAATGAGCACAACAATCAATGATTCAGCTGAAAACTGAACTAAACTCCAATTCTGATGAGGTTCAAACCCACAAACTTTGAATAGCAAAGGTACCAAATTTGTAGCAATCTAACATGCTTTTCATTGCGCCACAGAGCTGCAGTCACCACAATTTAACTGCACCCAAAGTTGCGGTTGTCGTGGAGAAAATGTCAGCAATCACCAGGAGATGCAGAGAGTTTTTCAAGGAGTAAATATTTTATTTGCAAACAAAAACCGTGACACTCAGAAAACAAATT
Organism: Chiloscyllium plagiosum; assembly: GCF_004010195.1. Taxonomy (NCBI): domain Eukaryota; kingdom Metazoa; phylum Chordata; class Chondrichthyes; order Orectolobiformes; family Hemiscylliidae; genus Chiloscyllium; species Chiloscyllium plagiosum. The sequence goes on along the minus strand of NW_025214410.1, from coordinate 41,298 downwards.
CTTGAATCCCCCCGAACCTCAGGGTCCATGGCATAGAGTCATAGAGTCATTGAGATATGCAGCATGGAAACAGAGCCTGCTGTCCAACTTGTCCATGCCGACCAGATATCCTAACGCAATCTAGTCCCACCTGCCAGAAACTGGCCCATATTCCTCCAAACCTTTCCTATCCACATGCCTCTTAAATGTTACAATTGTACCAGCCTCCACTACACCATCTGGCAACTCATTCCATTCACGTACCACCCTCTGTGTGAAGAAGTTGTCCCTTAGGTCTCTTTTTAAATCATTCCCCTCTCAAACTAAAACGATGCCCTCTAGTTCTGAACTCCCCGACCCAGGGAAAAGACTTTGTCTATTTATAATGTCCGTGCTCCTCATAATTTTGTAAACCGCTATAAGGTCACCCCTCAGCCTTCGATGCTCCAGGGAAAACAACCCCAGCCTGTTCAGCCTCTTCCGATAGCTCAAATCCTCCAACCCTGGAAACATTCTTGTAAATCTTTCTGAACCCTTCCAAGTTTCTCAACATCTTTCCGATAGGAAGGAGACCAGAATTGCACGCAGTATTCCAACAGTAGTCGAAACAATGTCCTGTACAGCCGCAACATGACCTCCCAACTCCTGTACTCAACACTCTGGCCAAAAAAGGAAAGCATACCAAACGCCTTCTTCACTATCTTATCTACCTGCGACTCCACTTTCAAGGAGCTATGAACCTGCACTCCACGGTTTCTTTGTTCAGCAACACTCCCTCGGACCTTACCATTAAGTCCTGCTAAGATTTGCTTTCCCAAAGGGCAGCACCTCGCATATATCTGAATTAAACTCCATCAGTTCTTACCTTTTCTTTAATCATGTTTTTTAGCTTATCAGAATGCCCAACTGTGTTAGTCAGAATTACCTCACTTCCGCGATACAATAAACCAATACTGTTCGTTCCCATTATCATTCTACTTCTGCTACTATGGTTTTTCATAATTCTACTTAATATTATTCGACGGTCACTATTAGGTATTCTACTGCCAGCTGTGCCACAATGAACTTCCATCCCAGACAAACCTGTCATGATTAGATACTTAGCTACCCCGTCTATCACAATGTTTCTCTGTTCTAAGCTGACTCTACTAACTACTGATTAGATATTTAATGTCATATCTTTCCGTCTACAAGCGTCTCAAGCAGGCTGACTGAACTATCAATTAATTATTTAAAGTCATGTCCTTAGTATGTATTGTCACGACTTGTCCCAAACTACCATGATGATATTGAGTTGGCGAGGCTGACTTTACTAATTGTTTTTATCTCAGCCTGCCATTTTAACTGTTCAGCCCAGTCTGACTCTGCTAATTGGTGTAAGAACATTCCACTATTCTTATCCTATCCTGCCACACTGGCTCCATACTGCCCCAGTAACCTTTTGACGAGTGTAACATTCCACAGACCCCTTGTAACAGATCGCCAGTAGTTTCCATATCTTTCCCCTTCCCATGCTTTCATGCTCTGTATTTTCTGTACAGTGTTCGGTTCTTTCATCAGACACCTGTTTAGCTTCACCCCACTTTCCAGTACCTGGTCTTTTTCCATGTGTGCTCTAGCTTTTCAAGTATTCGACTAAATACTCCTGAAATGTTTTGCTGACTCATACCTTTACCACACGGTCACACCGTGAATTCCAAATAAAGAACACTCTAAGACTGAAAGCGTTCTTCCTGAATCTCGTCTGAGCACCCTCTCCCATGTGTTTAACGGAGATCCCTGGTTGTTAACTCTTCCCATAAGAAGTTTATTCCTATCACACATACCGATCCCATTAATGTGCACCTTAATCACTTCCTCACTCAGCCTTCTCCGCTCCTAGATAAAGAGCCTGAGCAGAGCTCGCCTATCTTCGCCATGGCGATAGTGCCGTACTGGAAAAGTACAGCAGGTCAGGCAGCATTCGGGATGCTGGAGAATCGACGTTTCTGGCATAAGTCTTTCATCAGGAATGAGTCTTGTGGGTGGGGACTGAGAGATAAATGGGAGGGGGTTGGGGTTGGGTGCAAGGTAGCTGGGAAAGCAAATGGTGGAACGAGGCAGGGGAGGAGGTGATATGTCAGGCGGGGAGAGATGTATGGGTCCGGAGGATGGTGCTGAGTTTGATGCTTCAGACTGTAATAATGTGGGGCGAGGGGAAATGAGGAAGCCGTTGAAATCCACGATTTTTCCGTGTGGTTGCAGGGTCCCAAGGCAGGATATGAGGCGTTCATCTTCCAGGAGTCATGTGGTAACGATTTGGTGGTGGCTTATGGCCGAAACGTCGATTGTCATGTTCTGCACTTCACATGACAGGAGAGATGTGAATAACAAAGACTAAAAAAAAGGTCAAAGACTTATAGATACAGAGTTAATGGAATTAGACACAATGCAGACAGAACCCATTTGACCAGTTGAGTCTGCACTGTGCCGTGGAAGAGATTCACACACCCCAACTCTATCTTTCTAAATCCGCATTTATGATCCACCTACGAAAATAGAAATTGCTCCAAAAGTTCAGCGAGTCAGGCAGCATCAGTGGAGAGAAATCAGAGTTAACATTGCAAATTAAAAACAGTTCCGAAGAAGGGTCTGTTGACCTGAAACGGTAATTCTGTTTTCCCAAGCTGCAATTCTGACTTTTGACTCTGATTTACAACACTTACAGTCCATTCAGATTTTGCTTCCATTGACCTGAATTGCACACCTTTGCACTGTGGGAAGGAATCGGAGCAGCCAGAGGAAACTCACAAGGGAGAGAGAGAGAGCATGAAAGTGCAAAATCCACACAGTCAGTCAAACAAGTCTGGAATCGAATGCGGGTTTCTGGCGTGGAAAGGTGCAGGTCTACCCACTGAGCCCTCCCAATATGCAAGCATTCATCCTGGAAGCGAATTGAACCGGATCTCACGCAGCTACAGGCGGTGGTACTACCGAGGAATTTTATGCAAAATGAAACCTATTTGGTATTACTGGAAATTAACATTCGCTTAACTATCCGAACACTTTTTAAAATCACTTGGCCTATAGCCTCGCCTGTCTTGGCATCACAAAATTCGCATCTGAATACTTCTGAAAGTTATGAGGATTTCTGCCTCTCCAACCTTTGCATGCGCTGAGTTCCAGATTTCAACCAACCGCTGTTTCAAAATATTTGTCTGCGCATTCACTCAAATCTTCCCTCTTCTATCCTTAAGTCTATGCCACCTTCCCCTCCCCCCGTGATCAATCTCACCATCAAAGAGAAACGTTTATTTCAGTCTACACTATCCATATTCCTGATTATTTTGTACATCTCAATCATGTCTCCTCTCAATTTCTTCTGCTCTACGAAAAACATTTCAGACTATCCAATTTTTCTTAATAACTAAAACTCTTCTACCCAGACAATATCCTGGTAAATCTCTCCTGCATCATTTCCAGTGCTATTATATCCGGGGTATCATGCGAATTACAGAACTGCACACAATAGACGAGATAGAGCCAAATGAGCAAGTGAAATAAATGATGTAGAAGTCCACAGAAAGAGGTGCTTCCAAATAAAATTTCTTTTTCTCACTGCTACTCTGTGTCCTTTTCCTGAGCCGGATGTTCCAATAATCTATGGTCCATGTTGTAAAAGCTGCTACATGAGAAATGATCTCACAACCACGGTATCGAAATTGAATGATTGGTTTGAAGGTGAGGACGTGGTTCTTATATAATGGTACAGAGGCGCATGAAATGCCAAAGCAGGGAGTGTTCCTGGTCAAACGCGGGGAGGAAGAACATATTTGTCTCCGTTTATTAGATTGTTGAAATACAACAGCAGCATTACCACGCACTGCAGATTGGCTCAGCTGAAGCGTGCTGGAACCTTAAGCGAGAGGTCGATTATTTGAAAGCATTCTCTGAAATTTTCCTTAACAATGCGTTGTTTCGTTACGTTGACAGTAAGAGCTGTTTTTGATCACATCGTCTCCACATCAGCCTTTTGCTCCCAGTAAACACTCCAGACCAGCGTACATCACTTTCATTCCGACACAGCCACATTTCATATTCTCATTCCCTCTGTGATAATTGGAATTGACAATGTCATTCTCTGAGATGTAGCAATGTAGCATGAAGTTGATGGTGTAGTTAACAGAGAAGAACAGAGAACACGGAAAATTTGCAGCCCAAGAACAAACCCTTTGTATGTCGAATCTACCATGCTTGCCTCTACTACTTCTGCTGGCAACAAGATCCAAGTACCTACCACCCTCTGTGTAAACTGATCCCTACGTCGAACTCTCTTAAACTTTTCACCTCTCACCTTGAACGCATGACATCTCATTGTTTAATCCCTCACCTTGGGAAAAGGCTTATCTCTATCTACCCTGGCTATAACCTTCATGATTTTGTAGACGTCAATCAGGTCCCCTTCAATCTCCTTTTCTTTAATGAAAACAAACATTACCTACTCAACTTCTCTTCAGAGCTAGCACCTTCCATACCAGGCAACATCCTCATAAACTTTCTTTGCACTCTTTCATAAACGTGCACATCGTTTTGGTAATTTGGCGACCAGAACAGTACACAGCATTCTAAATGCGGTTTTACCAAAATCCTGTATAATTTTAGCATGACCTGCCAGCTCTTATATTCAATGCCCCGTCCGGTGAAGGCAAGCACGCCAGATGCCTTCTTGTCCACTCGATCCACCTGTGCAGCTACATTCAGGGTAGAAAGGATCTGAACTCCCAGATTGCTCTGCTCATCAATTTTACCCAAGGTTGTTCCGTTCACAGTATACTTGGCTAGAGAATTAGACTTCCCAATATACATTACCTCACATTTTCCTGGACTCAACTCCATCTGCCAATTCTCCGCTCAACTCTCCTGTCTATCAATATTCTCCTTCATTCTTTGACAGTCCCCTATGCATTCTGCTACTCCACCAATCTTCGTGTCATCTGCAAATCTAATGGCGATATTTGGGTCAGCAACCCTTAGAGAATGGAGCATGGCAGCTGGTAGTAATTAGATTTGATGAATAAAATCTGGAATATAAACCCGCTCAGAGAAAGAGTGACAAAAAGTTTTAATTTGCTGAAAACCCATTCATTCATTTCCCTTACAAAGGGAATTCTGCCGTCCTTAACGAGACGTGCCAACATATAACTCCAGACCCACAATAGTACAGTTCACCCATAAATTTCCTCTGACTCATGTCAAGGAGAGTTAACCATGAACAACAAGTGCTGTTCAGACTATGATGGTCACACTCCGTGGGAGAGTAAGGAAGGATAAAAAAGACACATGGATGACGGGGATAATTGGGAGTCGTCTCAGCGTGGACTCAAATTCAACTGCTTATCCAAACTAAACAGAACAAGGATACCCACGCCTCAATGAAGTCAGGTCCATGGGGGCGGGGTCTGCAGGAAGGGATTCAATTACCGCTGAAGTGTAAACTCACTTGCTCAGTCACAACTTGGACATGTCATTCACCACTCCCATATGTGAGAAGGAATCAGTCAGGAGACAAACCTGCAGAGTCATCATCAGATTTACAAATGACAGCAAGGGTCCGATTCTGCTGTTATTTCCGGTATTCATCCCATCCAAAAATGAACCATATTTGGATGCTTGTTTCCAGTGGAGTACCACTGTTTCCTGATAATTCAAATTTAGTTGTCGGAGTCATGGTTTAGAAGTTTACAGAAGATACAACAATTGGTTGAATAATTTCAGGGACCACAGGGATGTAACAATCAGGTAGAAAGGAAAAATGGTGAATATAATTGAATCCAGACCAATAAGTGGTAATGAATTTGGGGAGTTGAAACAATAACAGTGGGGATTCTGAGTGGTGTACAGGAACAAAGAGATCTTGGACTGAACATTCACAAAAATCTGAAGATTGTTCGACAGGGAGATCAGTTGTTTGAGAGGGTTTTTGGATATTTTCTATTGTTGACCACAGGCTGAGGATGATATTCGATCTTTAGCAAGCGCCAATTTAGGAAATAACCAAAGGAATGTGCGCAATTCTGGTCAATGCAATAGTCAATTCTTTAAACATTGTATGATAAAAGGTGGAGGGTTGAAGTATAACGCTTTGACCATCAAGACCGCTTCATCACGCAATGAAGTTACCACTGTTGCCTCTCCAAGTCATGCTGGTATGTGCCTTGGAGGGTAATTTGCAAACGGTGACATTTCAGTGCATCTTCAACCTTGTATTATAGTCGGTAAAGTTTTTGAACATTGAAGGTTCTGTCAACAAAACCTGGATGACGTACTCCAGTGAATCTTTTAGGTGGTGCACTCTGCTGCAATTGTGCCTTAGCAATTAAGGGAATAAATATTCAGGTATTGAAGAATGTGCAGTTAAGTGACTGCATTGTCGTGGAGGGTGTCCAGTTCCTTCAGTGGTATTGAAGCTGCACTCATCTAGGCAAATGAGAGAGTTTTGTTAAAAATCTAATTTGTGCGTCGCGGACGATGTAGGCTTCACGGAGACGAGAATTGAGTTAATAATCAAACAAAGTCGACTAACGGACATGCTATTGTAGTCAACTTCTTTATGTGGGCGGTCAGGTTCCATTTCTACTAAACACGAGCTCCCAGGACGATTACACGGAGGAATTCCGTTACAATGAAGCCAGTGAATGTCAATCGAATATGATTAGATTCTCATTTGTCAGAGTTATCATTGCTGCATTTGGTCCTTCTGTGGATCAATCCAATTCCAATCACTTTCTGATTTCAAGTTCCAATTCCCATCTGCGCCTGAAATTTCAACCCGTTTCCTCGCCGAAATTTCTCTACCTGTCTTATAACTTCGTAAGGACGCTGTAAGGACCAGCAGAGATTTACAAACATGTTGCTAACTCTGTATAAAATGGAGATTCGCGGAATGATTGGTTAGGCTGGGATTATTCTCCTTGAAACAAAGGAGGTGGAGGGGAGCGCTATAATCACATAATAACATTTATAAACATTCAATATTCCTGGGATCTTGACAGGGCAGGTGGCTTGCACTATGCTGTGAGGAGAGCACCAATCGGTATGAACACAGAATTAGATATTGCCTGTTTAATTCAGAAATGATGAGTAATTTCTTTGCTCAGGGGTCAGAGAGTCTGTGGCAGTTTTGTGGCAACCACTGTTGAGATTGAGTTGTTGGGTATTTTCAAACTGTGCCCGATAGTTAATCAGAAAAATGATGGAACCTTGTCGAGGTAAGTGAGAAGAATCGAGTTGAAGATTATCAGATCAACCATGAGTTCGTTGAATGGTGGGGCAGACTCGATGGGCTGAGTGGCATACTTCCGCCTTGTTTAACATTTGGTCTAACGCCTTATTTTATTCATAAGTTCAGAATTGTGAGAGGATGGGCTGAAGTGAAAGGAAACGTTTATTAAACCGATCAGGCAGATCAGGAACAAGCCTCATAAACTCAGGAAGAAGAAATGTTTGCTGTGGCCTGGGTGCAACAAATGACACTGGGCACAGCACGGGTGGCTGTGTCCAGAAGCTGTGATTGCTGAAGAAAGTTGGTAGACCTTATACAGTTGGCAAGTCAGTGATCACGCTGGATGATGGATCGTTGTATGATTCACACACCGCAGAAATTTGTGGAAGAATGGAAGGTTCGTTTCATTGGAGAAGCTTTGTGCGGTTCCGATTCCGAGTGACTGTTTGAAATACTGATCAGATCATTGTGCGAAGTGTTTGGTTAATATACTCATGAACAACCCACTGTGCTCCCGATCTCTTGTTATCTGTTTCTCTTTCTTTCAATCTAACTTCATAGAAAGACAAGATGGAACGTGGGGCGGAAAGAAAAATGTGCTCTTTCTCATTACAACAATTTAATGTACCACTGAATAGAATGACTGCTCTCGGTCTTCATTTCGACTTTAATGTGGTGTCTATTGCTCGTCAATCTCCCGTGCAGGAAAGGGCAAGAACAAGATTCACGATCCAGTGTATACAAGAGGTGTGAGGTGCAAAGGAAAACTGATGGAGCGGTTTGTGAAGTGAGCAACCAGAGTGTGACACGAATCCGTGAATGTTGAGAACAACAGTATAATAACCCACCACCATAATCGGTCGGTCTCCTCAGCACATTTTGTCGAGCGTTGGCATGTGACCTCATCAGGTTTCATGCAGTGAAAGCCATGGATGAGAAATTTCCAGAGGGGAATCGAATCCACACCATTATGTTTCTGCTTTCACCAGAATTATAATGACAGCAAATTCCAATAAATAGCCAGACTGGTCAGAATGAATAGCTGTCAGTAATACATTCTGAGTCAGAACTGTGTCAGAATCAAACAGAGAACAAGACTTTTACGTCATATTCTCACCTTCATTTGACTCATAACTTCTTCAGTCACTTTCTCTCTCACGTGGAGAAGCAGTCATGGAGAGGGAAATAAAGGCGATGTTGTGGCTCAATGGCCTTTCTGATATGGCTGAACCTGAATTGGATTAAACCGCAAGAAACGCTGTTTGTTCGTTTCATTTTAATTTTGCTGCAACTTGACAATGTTCATTGGAATATCGCAAGTGAATTAGATTTATCTCATTGGAACGATTAATGTTGTACTCAAAGTTGCTCCGACTTTACTTCACCTTAAGGAGAATACTTCTTAGAAAAGCAGAGGGTTAAAGTGCAGTTTTGTTGCTCGTTACTTTGGCAGATTTCACTGAGTATTAAATGGACCAAACATCATGGTGTTTGTCCTCACATCTTTAACGCATGTGATTAAAGCAAGAAGTCGATCTCCAAGCAACTGGTCACTTCCTATTCATTATGTAATATCTCCCCATCACAATAAAAGAAATCCGCTCAGTTTCATTTACAATGCTTTAAGTGGAATATTATGCCAAACCTTTCAAAATTTAGAGTTTTGGAATCGAATCTTATTCAGCTGCACATCTTCACGAAATGTCTTTACATCTAAAGTCAACCAATTTAGACATTGTTTCCCCGCAACTTCCGACCGACTACACCCCACCCCTACTCCTTTACCTAGCCACGCGCTGTCTCCCTCCTTGTGAAATTTATTCCTTGTATGTCACCAAATGTGCCTTTTCAAATATTTTGAAAAACAGATTCTCGGAGTGACAGCAATTCTGTTCTCATCATTTCTTTGTACTTCAAAGGTTTTATCAAAGGTATTGAATGCCTGACATCTAGATGTTTACTTACTTGTAAGAGGGAATTTTCCCCCTATTTACTCTGTCCAAACATTTCATAAGCGGAAAAAAAACCCATTAAGTCTTCCTTGGTTCAGCGATAACTGTCCTCAATTTTCCAAGAACACAAGTGAATAAAATTTCATCCTCAGTACACCTCGCCAGCATCTTCTGTAATGGCTTTACACCCCAGTAAACACCATCATTATCCTCTCCGATAGAATCACAGAATCCTACAGTGTAGAAAGAGCATTTCAGTCAATCGAGCCGTTGTCGACTCTCTGAAGGTCATCTCACCCAGACCTAGCTCCCCTCCCTATTCCCGTATATTTCACCTGAGGAAGTGTGAGCCCTCCCCTTATTATTTCAAATCAACCTGTTGGACTATAAGCTGGCGTCTGTGACTTTTGACCTTGTCTCCGCGTTACCCATTGCTAATTCACCTAACTTAGTTAATTCACTCCCTGGACACGAGAGGGAAATTTAACTTCGCCAATCAGCCTAACCCTCCGACCGACAGCAGTGTGGATTACTGACACAATGTTGCATCATAGTGAGCAATTGCTGTATCATTTTTTAATGGTTTATACCCTGGTAACTCAACCTCATCAAAGCAAATCAACCCAAATTCAATGTATCGAAACGCTAATCTGTCCATTACAATTTAATTCGTGCTGAGGGAAATGTTTCTGCAATCATATTTAAATGTTTTTGCGCTGTTTTTTCCTCACCGTCCTGCTTCCAGTAAACACTTCAATCCAGTACAAGTCTGTCAAATGCTTATCATTCCAACACAGATACAATGTACAGTTTGCTGAAGTCACGTGTTTGCACTTTCACTGACACTCTGCCGCACTGAGAGCTGTAGCCTTTCCCCACACTGATTCAGGCAGCACTGTCCTTCCTATGACATGCACCATCGAGAATGGAAGGACAGGTATCAATGCCCGAACTTGGGAATGGAGTGACAGTTTTAAAACATTTACACTGTTCCCAGCGGAGAATTGAGCCCTGCGACAGGCGGGGACACAAACCATTATACTACCGAGGACAGGAGTGTCAAAGGAGGCCATTCAGCCAATTGTGGCCACACGTGTCAAAAACGTGCCTAATGAACTGAATCGCATTTCTCAATGCTTATCCTACGTCTTTATATGTCTTGGCATCACAAGTTCACATCTGAATAGTTATTCAGGTTATAAGGGTTTTTGCCGCTCTGAACAATGCAGGCAGTGTATTCTAAATTCCAACCCCCCTCCCACACTGGCTGATAAAACTTTTTGCACATCTTCTCAAACCTTTCTGCCTTTCTCCTTAAATCTTGGCCCCTGCTGATCGATCCCTCCATCGATGGGAACCTCGTTCAGTCAAATCTGTCCATGCCCGAACTCATTCATGACTTCTCTACATCTCCTTTGCAATGCGACAAACAGGCCACTCTGTCCTGTCTTTCTTCACAACTGAAACTCTTCATCCCAAACAGTATCCCGGTAAATATCTCCTGCAATGTTCTCAGTGTGATGACATCCCTACTATAATGTGATTTGCAAAACTGCACACAGCACTCTTGCTTGCGCCTAATGAGCATTTGTTTTAAAAATTTCTGTATTAATATGAGGACGATTCTGGCTCAGCAGAATTTATTACCCATTCCGAATTGCCCAGAGTGCAGTTGAGACTCAACCATATTGCTATGAGTCTGAAGTCACATGCAGGCCAGACCAAGTAAGGATAGCAGATTCCATCCTGAAATGACATCAGTAAACCAGATGTTTAGTTTTCAACAATTGTCAATGGATCTGTAGTAGTCATTAGATTCTTCATTGCAGATATTTTCTGAATCCGAATTTTACAATCTGGCATGGTGGGACTCAAGCCCGAGTACCCAAACTATAACCTCGGTTTCAGGATTATCAGTCCTATGAAATTACAGCGAGACCAACGCAGAAAGCCACAAAAGCTGGTCTTTTCCAATAAAAACTTATTTCCCCAAAACTGCCCTGGGTCTTTTCCATGGGCCTGACGCTCCAATTGTCTCTGGCTTATGTCAGTAAAAGCTGCTACATGGGATTGATTTCACAACCGCGGTATCCAAATGGATCGACTTGTTTGGAGGCCCTGATGGTGAAGTTGGGGCACATTCACCCATCAACAGTGACCGCAGCAGCAGCACAGACAGAACAGCATCAATGTAAAAGAGAGCGATAGATTGTTCATTGCCTCAGAGAAATGGGAAGAGGTACAGAAAGGAGGTTTAATGATCGTGGGAAGGAGAGGAATCTCCGACAACGGGCGTGTTTGAATTCTGATATATGAAACACAGAGATGTGAGAGAGCGGAATTTGAAGGTAAAGCAATTAATTTCTTACCGAGTGTGTCAAAAAGTACAACGGAGAGAACATTTAGTGCTGTGATTTGGATTCGAATAGAGGTTGCTGTAGTCACAGTGCAAAATACAGACAACCACGACCACAGAACAGGATACTTGCAAGCTGCAATAAGTATTCGAGCAGAGGATATGTTCAGAAGAACACCAACTGTGCAATATCAGTACTCAACGAACAGTGGCAGACATGTGGGAACTGGGAATGAGTTGAATCTTTAACTTCGGTGTCCTCAGAGGCTGTGGAGATCCCTTGAATGAGAATGTTGAAAACTGAGATTGATAGGTTTCGACAAGCATCAAAGACTCGGGGGACAGGACAGGATATTGTTTAAATGCATGCTTCTATAGCATTTTAGCTTAACATCGACAACTTCACCAGCGTCCTCAAGGCCATAACCAGTGTTGCAGATAATTACACATAAACCCTACCCAGCCTCAGAATCATCGAAACCGCTGCACAGCCGCACAGATCCGGAAATGGGGATGGAAATGAGTTCGCGGAGTTACTCTCTGTCTCCAGTGATGCAACAGGTGAGCGTGCGGTCCTTCTATGATGGTATAGAGGCGCAAGAAATTCCTCGGTTGAGTGTGTTCCTGCTCAAGGGAATGGTTGTCCCGGTTTATACTATCATAGCGATTTACAGTGTATCTTGCTAAGACAGCTGAGTGGCACAACTGGAGCGTGTTGAGCCCTTAGTTTGCAGTGGTGGGTTTAAAAGATGATTTTGCTACTTGGATCTGTTTCTGACACTGGCAGTGGCAGCTGCATTTGCTTGCGTCAGTTCAGTATCAGTTTCTTCCACACAGTAAAGACTTCAACCTGGAGAAGGTGGTGTTGGGGTGATATTTTAAACTTGTCATCCTTGGCGACTGGGACACAGAAACGGTGATGTTTAAGTTCGATGAATAAAACCTGGAATACTAGCCTGACGTCAGGAACAGAGATCATGACTTTAATTTCTTGAAATCCCATTCATTCTTGTCCTTTTTTCAGGGGATTCTACCATCTTTAACCAGTCCTACCTACGAGAGTCTCCACGACCAGAACAACATTAGCTGACCCTTAATTCAATAATCCCCATCGTGTGGGGATGCAAGCTTGTCGACTTCCAGTCCACACGGTCCCACCGAAGCGCACCCCACCAGACCCCACGGGATTTTCTATCCCATAAGCCTGAATTTCCCATTGCTGGTCCCTGTAACCGGCATATCTTTGCTCAGAGGGAGGAATAAAAACTCAAACACAGAGAGAATGTGCAGACTGCCCACAGACAGACAACCGAGGCTGGGATCGCACCCGGGTGTGTAGTGCAGCCAGGCAGCAATGAACAAGGTGCGAAGAATAATTGTTGTCCTGACCAGTGATACGCACACCCTGTGGGTGAATGAGAAACAAGGAAAACACATTCACAACATGGACAACAGGATTTGTATGTGTGTGGACACAATATGAAAGGATTGTTCACCCTGGGTAGAAAAAAGTACGCCGATACCACAGAGAAAGCAGGGAAATGTGGGAACTGTTGGAAGGGATTCAATTAACCACTGAAATGGAAACTCAGTTAATCAGTAACACTGGGGAGAGACCGTTCACCAGTCCCGTGTGTGGGAAGGGATCACTGAGCAAAACAACCTCCGGAGACTCCAGCAGGATTACATATCTCATCAGGTGATCTATTATGCTGTCAATGCTGCTGTTAATCCCAACCAACAGCCTGCTCCATAGCGTCAGTCAGAGAGTCATACAGCATGAAAACAGGCCCAACCAATCCATGCTGAACATTCTGCCAAACTAATCTATTCCTGTCTGCCTCCTCCTGTATCCGCGGAGTGGAAATAATGTCCTTGCAGTTTTATTACTCCATCGTTAATCTATAATCCCAAGTAATATTTTGGGGACAAAGGTTTCAGGTCCTGGCATGATAGATGGTGGAGTTTGAATTCAATAAATACCTTGGATTAAAGAGTCTCGTGATGACCTGAATCAGTTGTGTGGAAAATCCCATCAGATTCACTAATGCAGTTCGGGAGGCAAACTGCCACAGTCATGTGTTCTGTCCCACATGAGATTCAAGATGCGTAATGTCGTGATTGACTTTTAACTGTCCTCTGGGAAACAACTGATGTACTAGGCTTGAATGAATAGATTTTATTTTAAAAATTCCACTTTGCCATTCATGTATGGACACATTTGTGCTTTAAATGTTGCAAACGTACCCTCATCCATCACTTCCTCAGCAAGTTAATTGCACACGTAAAACACCCTCTCAAGAAAAGTGCCTCGCATGTCTCTTTTTCAAAGAAAAATTCTCTCTTTTCCTCTGAAATATAGGCCGTTTCGTCTTGAAATCCCCCTCCTTGGAAAAGTCAACTGTCGTTAACTCTGACTTACCTCTCAATAAGTCATAAACGTCTATCAGATCGCCGCTCAAACCACTATTCTAGAGGGAAAACAGTCTCAACTAGGAGAAAGTGAGAACTGTAGATGAGAGATCAGAGTCGACAGTGTTGTGCTGGGAAAGAACAGCAGGTCAGGCAGCATCTGAGGAGCTGGAGAATCGACGTTTCTGGGAAGAACCTGATGAACGACACTTGCGCGAAAAGTTGATTCTCCTGCTCCTCGCATGCTCTCTTTCCTGTTGTGGGTTTACAGAACCCAATCTCGAATCGGAAAATAGTCTCAGCCTATCCAGCCTTTCATTATAACTCAAACCTTCCTCACACGGCAACCTTTTCTGAACCTGCTCCAGCTGAATAATGTCATTCCCACAACTGGGCGACCAGAACTGCACATAATGTTCCAGAAGAGGTCTCCTCAATGTCCTGCAAACTTCAACATAACGTCCCAACTCCTATACACAAAGGAGAAGTATGCCAAATGCCTTTCAACCATCTGGTCTGTATGTGATGCAAACTGCAAGGAATTATGTACCTGCACCCCTAGCTTCCGTGTTCTCCAACACTACATAAAAGACCTTATCACTAACTATATCAGCCCTACTCTTTTTGTTGTAACAAAATGTAATACCTTCCGTTTAGACAGATTGAACTCCATGTTACATTTTTCAGTCCAAGGACTCATTGGATTAAGATCCTTTTGAATATTAGATAATCTTCCTCACTGTTTACAATTCTGGTGTCGCCCGCAAACCTACGAAGGATGCCTGCTGTAAGTTCCACTGTTTTCTCATGTAGATCAATGATTCATGTTTACTTGTAGTGGCCGTGATTTAGCAGTGTGCATGATCGTTAGTCATGCAATTAACCATTAGGAAGAAGGCCGCAGACTGCAGGGAGATACCAAACAATTGGAAAGAAAATTGGTGAAAGAAATTCATTCCAGGGTAGTGGGTGATAGTGAAGCAAAATCAAATTTCAAACCAGCCGCCCACGCTCCAGTTGTGGCACTCAGCTGTCTCAGAAAGATGCACTGTAGATTGCTATGTCACTAAAAACGGGAACAAATTTTCCCTTCTGCACTGCCTTTGACCAGGAGCACTCCCAATCTCGGAATTGCATGCGCCTCTAAACTGTCATAGCAGTACCATGCATTCATCGGTTGTGTCACTGGAGCCATCGAGAAGCTCTGCGAACTCATTCCCATCCCGATTTCCGGTTGGATCTTCGCGACTGCGCCACTCAGTTCCTCTGATTCTGGGGCTGGGAGTTGAGACTGTGTGGCAGCAGTGGTTACTGCCTTGTGTAGGGAATCTGGTGAAGTAGCCGATGTAAAACTGCATTACTATTGAAGCACACATTTCAACAAAACCTGCACAGTCCCTGGAGTCTTTGATGTTTCGGAGAAATCTATTTATCTCAACCTTCAGCATGTTAATGATGGAATCACCATAGCCTCCGGGGGCATCAATGTAAACGGTCAGCCCATTCTTAGTTCCGATATATCTGACACTGTTCGCTAAACACTGATATTGTGAATTTGGTAATCTACCTAACATTTCCTCTGCTACTGTACTTATTGCGGGCTGTTAGCGTACTTGCGTGTGGGATGCCGTGATCGTATAGTGGTTAGTACTCTGCGTTGTGCCCGCAGCAACCTCAGCTCGCGTCTGAGTCACGGCAGTAATTGCTCTATCTGCCCCAGCTTTTGTGAAACACAAAGGAATCAGTTGTTTTAACATGGTATTTTTTCCAAGGTGATGATTTTCTTTCCTTCAAATTCTGCTTGCTCACATCTCTGTGTTTCATATATCAGTATTCAAATCCACCGGTTCTCAGAGATTTCTTCCCTCCTACGATCACTAACCGAACTTTCCGTCCCATACCCTATTTCATCAATTTGGAGATGCCGGTGTTGGACTATGGTGTACAAAGTTAATAGTCACACAACACCAGGTTATAGTCTTACAGGTTTAATTGAAAGACTAGCTTTCGGAGCGCTGCTCTTTCATCATGTAGTTGTGGAGTAATTTCCTATTTCATTCAGGCTCTGCAGAATCTAATTCTGATACTCACATTGATAAAATTCAGTCTGTGCTGCTGCGGTCACTGTTGCTGGGTGAACGTGCCCCAACCCCACGATCGGGACCTGCAGAACAGTTGATCAATTTGGCTACCGCTGTTGTGAGGCCAATCCTCAGGTAGAAGCTTTTACTGACATGGACTCGCGATTATTAGCGGTTAAGCTCAGGAAGATGACAGAGGACAATATCGAGCAAAAGCGACTTCATTGGGAAAGATTAGTTTCACGGGTTTTCTGCAATGGCCGAGCTCTAGTACCACTGGACTGTTAATTCAGACACCAAGCAAATGAACCAGGGATCCGGGTTTTACTCCAACCATGCCAGGTGTTAGAATTGGGATTCAATAAACATCTGGAATTACGAATCTAATAACTCCTATAAATCCATGGTCAATTGTTGAAAAAAACAAGACCATCAGGTTCAGTGACGTCCTTTGAGGAAGGAAACTGCCATTCTTATCTGGTCGGGCCTCCATATGACTCCAGACTCACTGCAATATGGTTGAATCTCAACTGCCTGCTGTTCAATTGGGATAGCAATAAATACTGCCGAGCCAGTGACACCCTCAGACTGCAACGGAATAGGAAAAAGAAAAGTTTATTCGACTCCAGCTAGATTACTGTGTGCAGTTCTGCAATTCACAGTAGAGCATGGATGTGATCGCACTTGGAACGTTGCAGGAGAGATTCCCAGGGAAATTGTCTGGGCTGAAGAGTTTCAGTGATGAGGAAAGGTTGGACAGACTGAGGTTGTTTATCGCAGAGCAGAGAAGGTTGGAAAATACACGACTGAGATGTACAAAATAATGAGGCATATGCAAAGCATAGAGTGAAAGAAGCGTTTGTGATTGATGGAGGGATCGAACACCGGGGCCAAGAGATTTCGGGAAAAGGCAGAAAGGTTTGAGTAGATGTGCGAAAAGGGTCAGAGCGGCGGAAACCCTTCTCACCTGAAAAAAATCAGATGTGAATTTGAAATGGCAAGACATATAAGACGATGGGCTAAACGATGGAAAACTTGATTCAGGTCGTTAAGCAGTTGTGTTGGACAAGTGCGTCCACAACAGGCTGAAGGGCCTCTATTGATGTTGTTGTCCTCCACAGTACCGTGGTTAGTGTCCCCGCCTGTCACAGGGCTCAATTCTCCGCTGGGGGCATCGTAAAGGTTTTAAACCTGTCGCTCTGTTCCCCAGTGAATGTTATTAATGCCTGGCCGTCCATTCTCGATGGGACATGTCACAGGAAGGACAGTGCTGTCAGTATCAGCTGGGGAAGGACTGCAGCTCCTGGGGAGAGAGAGTGTCAGTGACAGTGCAAGCACGTAACTGCTGCAAACAGCACTTTGTGTTTGTGTTGCAATGGAAACCATTATATAGAGTTGTTCCTGACTGATATGTTTATTTAAAGCAGGAATCTGAGGAAGAAAACAGAGTAAACCCATTCAGATCTGAGTGCAGAAACATTTCCTGCAGCACTAATGAGGTTGTACACCAGAGAACCGCGTTTGGATGCATTGAATTCGGGTTGATGGGCGCAGAGTGTTTTCACTAGGCTGAGTTACCAGTGTGTAAAGCCATTACACATGCTACAGATAGTGTGGAATGTGATGGTACATTTGCTCAATGGTTCGCTCTGCTTTTAAGTCTGGATGTTAGGTGGATTGGCCATGTTAAATTGTGCTGATGTGTCCAGGGAGTGAATTCAGTAAGTTAAGTGAATTAGCCATGGGGTAACGCAGTGATAAGTTCAGCAGTCACACGATGCCAGGTTTTATTCCAGTCGGTTTACTTGAAATAACAAGCCAGAGGCGTGAGTGGATAGAGACGGGAGCTCGGTCTGGTTGAAATGCTGTTCAGAGTGTCCCTACAGACTCCATTGGCTGAATTGTACTTTCTGCATTGTCGGGAATCTGTGATTCTATCAGAGAAGACACTGCCAGCGTTTAATGGGCTGCTAAGGCATTAGAGACGATGCTGATGGCGTTTAGTGGGGATGGCATTTTATTTATTTGTGTTTTGGAAAATTTGAAACTGAACCAAAAAAAACCGAATGTAAGTTTCCCAGAGTATGTGAGGTTTGGAGAGAGGAAATAGGTGGTAAATTCTCTCTTTCAAGTTGGTAAATATCTGGACAATACGCTTTCAACACTATCGATGTAGGGCAAAACGTGATGGGAACAGAATTTCTGTCACTCAGAGAATCCGTTTCCAAAATATTTGGGAAGGCACATTTAGAGACACACAAGCAGTGAGTTTCACCAGGAGAGAGACAGCCTGTGGCCACGTAAACGTGTAAAAGTGGGGTGTGGGGGATGGAAGGTGCGAGGAAACAATGCCTCATTTGGATGACTTTAGATGTAAAGAAATATCAGAAACGTATGCAGCTGAATAAGATTCAGCAAAAAGAAATCTCAGAGTTTTGAAAGATTCCAATTAATATTCCACATGAAGCATTATAAATGTAACAGAGCAGGTTTGGTATATTGTCAAGAAAAGATCTTCCATAATGAACAGGAAGTGAGCCGTCTCTTGAAGATAGATTACCTGCTTTAATCACATGCCTTGTAGATGGGAGGACGATCGCCATGGTGCTGGATTCATTTGATACCCACTGAACTCTGCCAAAGTAACTGAGCATCAAAACTAATATATCGTTTTGAACTAAAAACTTCTGTTTCTCTCATCAGTATTTCCTTTAAGCTGAAGTAAATTCGGAGCAAAATTGAATAAAACATTAAACGTTCCAATGATAGAAATCCAATTCACTTCCGATCATTGCATTGGAGTGCAACATTTCTTTCATCCTTTCATCCCATCTTGACTTTTTCTGAATTTACATCGAATGAAAGAGAAACAAATAAGGAGAGATCGAGAACAATAGTTTATCCATTGGGATTGTGAATGAGTAATTTGATGTAACACTCTACACTAAGGCCTGATCAGTATTTCAAACAGTCAATTGGAATTGGAACTGCAGAAAACTTCTCCAATGAAACAAACCTTTCATTCTTTCACAAACTATTGCTCTGTAAATCATACCGTGGTCCATCATTCAGCATGATCACCAACTTGCCAACAACATTAGATCCGCCAATTTTGTTAACAATCACACCTTCTGCACATACTCACCTATGGTGTGCCCAGTGCCATTTGTTATGTTCAGGCCACAGCACATTTCTTGTTCATGAGTTTATAAGCCTAGTTCCTGATCTGTCAGATCAGTTTGAGAAGCCTTTTCTATCACTTCTTCCCATCACCTCAGAATTCAAAACTTATCAATAAAATACTGCGTTAGGCCAAATGATGTAGGATTGGAAGTCGGCCATTCAGCCCATCGAGTCTGCTCTACTATTCAACGAACTCATGGCTGATCTGATAATCCTCAACTCCATTCTCCTGCCTTACCTCGACAGAGCTTCATCGTCTTTCTGGTTAAATATGTGTCTGGCGCAGTTTGAAAATACACAACAACTCAGCCTCAACAACAGTTTCGATAAAGAGTTCCACCGATTCACTGGCCTCTGAGCTAAGAAATTACTACACATTTCTGAACTAAATAGGCAATAACTAATTCTGAATTCATGTCCTCTCGTGCTCTTCATACCAGAGGGTAAACCACCTGCCCGTATCTACCCTGTCAAGGTCCCACGAATATTGAACGTTTACAAATGTAATTATGTGATTATAGAGTTCCCCTCCGCCTCCTTTGTTTCCAGGAGAATAATCCCAGGCTAAAAAATAATTCCACGAAGCTCCATTTTCTCCAGTGTTGGCAACATCCCCATAAATGTCTGCTGTCCGCTGCAGCGTCATTACATATTATTAAGGCAGGTTGAGACATTTATATGAGGCAACGGTTGAAATGTCAAGGACAGAAGAGAATTGGAAATTAAAATCAGATAGTGATTGGAATCAGATTGGTCCACTCAAGGACGGAATACAGTAATGATAACTCTGACAAATGAGAACCTAATCATATCCCATTGATATTCAATGGTTTTACTGCAACGGAATTCCCCTATGTAATCGTCTATGTAGCTAGTATTTAGGAAAAAGGGATTAAGACTGGCTATGAGCCTAACCTCGGTGGTGGGCAAGTTGTTGGAGGGAATCCTGAGGGACAGGACATACATGTATGTGGAAAGGCAAGGACTGATTTGGGATAGTCAACATGGCTTTGTGCGTGGGAAATCATGTCTCACAAACTTGATTGAGTTTCTTGAAGAATTAACAAAGAAGATTGATGAGGGCTGAGCAGGAGATGTGATCCATATGGACTTCAGTAAGGCGTTCCACTTGACTCCCCATGGAGACTGATTAGCAAGGTTAGATCTCGTGGAATACAGGGAGAATTGGCCATTTGGATACAGAACTGGCTCAAAGATACAAGACAGCGGGTGGTGGTGGAGGATTGTTTTTCAGACTGGAGGCCTGTGACCAGTGGAGTGCCACAAGGATCGGTGCTGGGTCCTCTACGTTTTGTCATTTGCATAAATGATTTCGATGAAAGCATAAGAGGTACAGTTAGTAAGTTTGCAGATGACACAAAATTGGAGGTGTCGTGGACAGCAAAGAGGGTTACCTCAGATTACAACAGGACCTGGACCAGATGGGCCAATGAGCTGAGAAGTGGCAGATGGGCTTTAATTCGGATAAAAGCGAGTTGCTGCATTTTGGGAAAGCAAATCTTAGCAGTATGATACACTTAATGGTAAGTTCCAAGGGAGTGTTGCTGAATAAAGAGACCTTGGAGTGCAGGTTCATAGCTCCTTGAAAGTGGATTCGCAGGTATATAGGATAGTGAAGAAGGCGTTTTGTATGCTTTCCTTTATTTGTCAGAGTATTGAGAACAGGAGTTGGGAGGACATGTTGCGGCTGTACAGGACATTGGTTAGGCCACTGTTGGAATATTGCGTGCAATTCTGGTCTCCTTCCTATCGGAAAGATGTTGTGAAACTTGAAAGGGTTCAGAAAAGATTTACAAGGATATTGCCAGATTTGGAGGATTTGAGCTACAGGGAGAGGCAGAACAGGCTGGGCTGTTTTCCCTGTAGCGTCGGAGGCTGAGCGGTGACCTTATAGAGGTTTACAAAATTATGAGCGGCATGGATAGAATAAATAGACAATGTGTTTTCCCTAGGGTTGGGGAATCCAGAACTAGAGGGCATAGGTTTAGTGTGAGAGGGGAAAGACATAAAAGAGACCTAAGGGGCTACTTTTTCACGCAGAGGGTGGGACATGTATGGAATAAGCTGCCAGAGGATGTGGTGGAGGCTGGTACAATTGCAACTTTTAAGAGGCATTTGGATGGGTATATGAATAGGAAGGGTTTGGAGGGATATGGGCCGGGTGCTGGCAGGAGGGATTAGATTGTTCAGGTATGTCTGTTAGGCATGGACGGGTTTGACCGAAGGGTCTGTTTCCATGCTTTACATCTCTATGAATCTATGACTCCACATAATCACTTTGACAACAAAAACATGTCCGTTGGTAGACAATTTTTGATTATAAACTCAACTCATTGTTCCGTGAATCCTATATCGTCTGCAAGGCACAAATGAGATGTGGAACTGAACTCTCTCCATTTGCCGAGATGGGTGTAACTTCTATTAGACTGAAGGAACTGGACACCATTCACGACAATGCAGTCAATTGATTGTACCCTATTCAATACCTGAATATTTATTCCTTTCACCGCTAAGGCACAATTGCAGAGAGTGCACCAACTACACGATGCACTGGAATAAGTCATCCGGGCATTTTTGACAGAACATTAAAGCTCAACTGCAGTATTGATTATAAGGACAAGGTTGGAAGATGCAACGAAGCGCAACCATTTGCAAGTTTCCCTCCAAGGCCCATAGCACCCTGACTTGTAAAGAATTCAGTGATAAACTCATTGAATAGTGAAGCAGTCTTGATGGGCAAAGTTGCATACTTCAGCCCTCCATCTTGTGTCGTAAAATTTAATAAATGTTGATTAATGCGGTGACCAGACTTGCACTCAGTCCTTCAACTGTTCACTAAACTTGCGTTTGCTAAAATTTTACTACCGTCCACAGCCTGTGGTCAACAATAGAAAATATCCTAAAAACATCTCAATCAAATGATTCCCCTCAAGATGAAAGTGGTGCTGGAGATGCACAGCATGCCCGGCAGCAGCTGAGGAAAAAATAATGTTTCAGGCAAAAGCCATTCATCAGGAATGAGATCGGGAGCCAATGGGGTGGAGAGATAAATGGGAGGGGGTGGGTCTGGGGAGAAGGTAGCTGAGAGTTTAGTAGGTGGATGGAGGCGGGAGTGAAGGTGATACGTCGGAGAGGAAGTGGAGCGGATGGGGGAATGAAGATACACAGGTGGGACCAGGTCAGGAGGACGGTGCTGAGCTGGAAGGTTAGAACTGGGATAAGATAGGGAGAGGTAATGAGGAAACTGATGAATTCCACATTGATGCCATGGGGCTGAAGGTTCCCGAGGATGAAGGTGAGGCGTTCTTCCTCCAGGCGTCGGGTGGTGAGGGAGTGGCGAAGGAGGTGGTCCAGGACCTGCATGTCCTCGGGAGAGTGGCAGGGGGAGTTCAAATCTTTGACCATGGGGCAGTGGAGATGAATCTTGCAGGTGTCGTACAGATGTTCTCTGAAGTGCTCTGTCAGAAGACATCCTGTCTCCCCAATTCAGAGGAGACGGCATCTGGAGCAGCAGATACAACAAATGACAAGTGTGGAAGTGCAGGTGAACCTTTTATGGATGTGGAAGGCTCCATTGCAGCCTTGGACAGAGGTGAGGGGGAACATGTGGGTGCAGGTTTTGCAATTCCTGCTGTGACAGGGGAAGGTGCCGGAAGGAAATGGTCATCCATTGGAAGGTGTGGACATGAACAGGTATTCACAGAGGGAAAGGTCTTTGTGGAAAGCGGATAGGTTCGGAGACGGGAAATATATTTCTGGTTGTGGGGTCAATTTTGAGGTTGCGTAAATGTCGGCGGATGATGTGATTTATATGAGGATGGGTGGAATGGAAGGAGAGGATCTTTCTCTGTCCTTGTTCTGTTCTTGCTGTGTTTGTGGGTGTGGGGTTCATGGATGGAGATGCAGGACATGGCTGAGATGCGTTAGAGAGCATCTTCAACCACAGGGGAGGGGAAGCTCCGGTCATTAAAGAAAGAGGTCATCTGGTGTGTTCTGTGGTGGAACTGGTCCTCTCGGAGCAGATGCGGTGGAGGCAGAGGAGTTGTGAATACAGGATAGCATTTGTGCAGGAGGTGGGTTGGGAGGAGGTGTAATCCAGATAGCTGTGGGAGTCCGTGGGTTTGTAAAAAAAACATCAATAATACTGACCTCCAAAGATATTTTTCCCTCCTCACCCCATCTACTTTCCACCAAGACGGTTCCCTCCACGACTACCTGCTCAAGTCCACGCCCTCCAATGACCCACCCTCCCCTCCCAGCACCTTCCTCTGCCACCACAGGAATTGCAAAATCTTAGCCAACACACCCTCCACCTCCACCCAATGCCCCAAAGAAGCCTTCCAGATCCATCAAAATTTCACCTGCACTTCCACACATGTCATTTATTGCATTCGTCGCTCCCGATGCAGTTTCCTCTACAGTGGGGCCACCGGGCACCGTCTCGCAGAGTGCTTCAGAAAACATCTCCAGGACAACGGCAACAATCAACCCCAACGCCCCTGACCGAACACTTCAACTCCCCCACCACTCTCCCGAGGACATGCAGGTCCTGGGCCTCCTCCACCGCCACTCCCTCACCACCCGACGCCTGGTGGAAGAACGTCTCATCTTCTGCCTCATGACACTTCAATCCCGTTGCATCAATGTTGATTTCACCAGTTTCCTCATTTCCCCTCCCCCATCTTACCTTAGTTTCAACCTTCCAGCTTGGCACCGTCCTACTGACCTTTCCCACATGTGTATCTTCCTTCCTACCTATCCGCTCCACCCTCTTCTCCGACCTAGCACTCTTATCCCCACCTCCATCCACCTATTGCACTGTCAGCTAAATTCTCCCAAGCCCCACCCCTTTCTTTAATCTCTCCAACCTCACGGCGATTAGCCTTAATCCTGATGAAGGCCTTTTGTCTAAAACGTCATTTTATTCTGAAACTCGGATGCTGCCTGACCTGCTGTGCTTCTTCAACACTACCCGATCTTGACTATGATCTCCAGCATCTACAGTACACAATTCCGTCCAACTGATTCCCTGTCCATTCATTTTAAGTGATCATGAATGTCCACTCCAAGATCTCTTTGTCTGTCTACACCACACAGAATACTCACTGTAATTGTTTCTTCTCCCCAATTTCGTGAACACTCATTGGTCTGGATTCAATTCCATTCGCCTTTTTTCCTTTCTACATGATTGATGCATCCCTGCAGTCTCTGACATTCTTAGTCATAGTCAACTACACGACTAATTGTTGCATCATCAGCAAACGTCTAAATCATGTCTCCTACAACTAAGTCTGAATCATTGGTCTACATCAGAAAACAGTGGAGCTCCACTGCAAACACGCATCCAAACATGATTGGGATAACAGCTGCAATAACAGCAGAATCGAACTCCTGCTGTAATTTGTAAACTTACTGGTGACTCCGTCAGTTGGTCTCCAGAGTGATCACTTCTCACATATGGGAATGGTGAATGACCTGTGCACACTGTGACTGAGTAAGTGAGTTTACACCTCAGCGGGTAATTGAATCCCTTCCTGCAGACCACCCATGGCCCTGACTTCTTGGTGCTGCTTGTATCCTTGTGTCTATTTAATTTGATAATCAATTGAATTCGAGTCCACACAGACACGATTCCCATTTTCCCCGTTCCCCATGTATTTTTATTCTTCCTTATTCTCCCACGGAATGTGGCTATCATTGGTCTGAGGAGCATTTGTTGTTCATTCTTAATTCTCTTTGAACTGAGTCAGAGGGCATTCATGGATGAACCGCATTGTTGTGGGTCTGGAGTCACATGTTGACAGGACTCGTTATGGTTCGCAGATTTCCCTTTCGAAGGGACTTGAATGAATGAGTTTTCAGCAATATAAAGTTATTGTCTCTGTTCCTGAGATTGGGTTTATTTTCCAGATTCTATTCATCGAATTTAAATAAGAGCAGCTGCCACGCTCGAGTCTCTAAAGATTACTCGCCCAATAGATCACCGCTGCACTAACAACTCCCTGCTATATATCTCCACTCAAAGAATGACATTGTTAATTCAGATTATCTCAGGTGGAGAGAGAGTAGAATGTGTTTCTATGTTGGAATGGAAACAATGTACGCTGAATTGGAGTGTTCACTGGAGCAAGAGACTGATGTGGAGACGATGTGAGCAAAAGCAGTTCTTACTGTCAAAGTAACAAAATACCGCCTTGTTAGAGAAAATCTCTTAGAATGCTTTGAACACATCGACCTCTCACTTAAGGCTCCAGCACGCTTTCTCTGAGCCAATCCTCAGTGCGGGTTGCTGCTGCTTCTGAATCTTAACAATATAATTAATTGAGATCAATCTGCCCTTCTTTTGACCAGAAGTTCTCCCAGCCTCAGTATTTCACGAGCTTGCATAAATATTCTGCATTGTGGCCGCAGGAAGCTAGTTCAAATTCGAGTCGCTGCATTTTATTCCTTGTGACTCATGCTAAAGAAACACAGAATTAGCTGATTTTACATGAAATCAATCTCAAAGATTATGATATTTTTTTCCATCAAACTCCTATGTCTCTCACATCTCTGCGAGTCATATATCAGGATTTAGACTCATCCATTCTCGGAGAATTCCCTCCCTCCCGCAATCACTTACCTCCTTTAAGATCCCCTCCCATTTCCCTTACAATCACTTTCACATTGACTTCGTTCAGTCTGTGACCATGCCCAAATCTCACCATTGGGACCTTCAAAACTGTTGATTAATTTTGATACCGCGGTTGTGAGATCAATCCTCATGCAGCAGCTTTTACTGACATGGACCAGCGAAAATAAACGTAAATCAAAAAACGCCAGTATTTGTCGACTTCCACATCATTTATTTCATTTGTTCATTCGGCTCTGGAGAGAATATTGTGTGTAGTTATGCAATTCACATTATAGCAGGGATGTGATAGCACTGGAAACGATGCTGGGAAGATTTGCTAGGATATTGTCTGGGCTGAAGAAGAGAGATTGGACAAACTGGAGTTGTTTTTCTTCGAGAAGAGGAGATTGAAGGGGGCATGATTAAGATGTAAAATGTACTGAGGGATATGGATAGCATTGACTGAAATATATGCTTCACTTTGATGGAGATTTCGATCACGGAAGGCAATCGATTTAAGGTCAGAGGCAGAAAGATTAGAGTGAATGCGTGGAAAAACGTTTTCAAACAGTGGGTTGTTGAAATCTGGAACACAGTGTATGCAAGGATCGAAGAGGCAGAAATCTACATAACTTTCTGAAGTATTTAGATGTAAATTTGTGATGCCAAGACCTATAAGGCTATGGGTCAAGTGATTCAAAAAGGACTTAGGATAGTTAAGTGATTGTTATTGAGCAATACAGATACTCCGTTCGAAGTACGGGTTATTAATACCTGCACTTCCACCCTCGAAGGGACATGTCACAGTAATAACTGTGCTGTCTGAATCAGCGTGTGGGAGTACTACTGCTCCCGGGGAGACAGAGTGATAGTGACATTGCAAATACGTGACTTCTGCAAACTGTACCTAGTGTCGGTGTTGAAATGAAAATCATCACATACTTTTTCTCCATAGTGAGTGTTTATTTATAGACGGTAGATCAGGAAGATATACATTCTACTGCCCTTTCCCTACTAACCTACTACTGAATACCGGCACTATGCAGGACAATTTCTCTCTGTACACCTCGTCCAATCCTCTTTGATCCCCAGCACTTCCCCATATGGCACCATTCCACGAAATCACAGAAGGTGTAATGTTTCTCGTTTACGACGTCTCTCATCACTGTGTAAGGTTCCAGTGATTTATCTGTCCATCACTCAATTTAGCAAACTGCATTTCCAGCTCACAATGTGATATCATCTGGACAGGGGAGGGAAAAACAGAGCGGGTGACAAACGTGTGTACACCTTTGTTCTGTCTGTAAGCAAAAAAGTCCTTGAGCTTCTAGGTTCCTGTCACTGCCACTTCCAATGTGTTCCCATGCCTCCATTTCAGTTTGGTCTGCTGCAGAGCTCCCGCATAGCACAGCATGAGTTGGAAGAGAGGCACGTCATTTCCTGCTGAGACACCGTGCAATCTTCAGTACCCAACATCGAGTTCAATCATTTTAGACCGTGTCCACCTTCTTTCACGTTCCTGCCCCACCTGCACATACCATTCGTTCCAAAGGCGGATCGTTTGGCTCGAAAATCTCTCCACAGATGCAATAGAATTGCTGGTTTTGTTCCGATATTTCTGCTTTTCTTTTGATAACTTTACTCTGTTCTGATTGCCAGCCTTCAGGAAGCGTGTGTTTGCACTGGAGGGTGGTCAGAGGAGATTTACCAACGTGGTGCCTGAGCTCGACCAATCCCCCTGCGAAGATAAGTGAAAGTGAGGGCTGCAGGTGCCGGAGCTAAGAGTCGAGAGTGCAATGCTGCAAAAGCACAGCACGTCAGACAGTATCTGAGGAGAAGAGAATCGATGTTTCGGGCACAAGCCACCGCCATTGCATTACCAGCCGATGCCTGGAGAAAGAACGTCTCATATTCCACTTTAGGACCCTGAAACCACATGGGATAAATGTGTATTTTAATAGATTCCTCATTATCGCAGTCCAAAACCTCTAACTGGGCACTGCTCTCTGGATCCAGCCAACAATCCCCCCTCTGAACTATCACATTCTCCCTCATCTTCATCCATCTCTTACTTTCCCAGCTACCTGACCGCCAATCCCATTCCCCTCCCTCAACCCCGACTCAAAAGCCTCATTCCTGATACATCGATTCTCCTGCTCCTCGGATGCTGCCTGACCTGCTGTGCTCTTAAAGCACTACACTCACGCCACTGCAAAGATAGATGAGCTGGACTGGGGCTCTTTATCTGATAGCAGAGAAAGCTGAGAGAGGAATTAATTAACGCAACCCACCCATGCCCCTACATTTACCCCTTACTTAACACTATGGGCCATTTAGCATGGCCAGTTCACCTGAACTGCACATCTTTGTGACTGTGAGAGGAAACCCACGCAGACACGGGGAGAACGTGCAAACACCACACAGTCAGTCGCCTGAGGCGGGAATTGAACCCGGGTCTCTGGCACTGCGAGGCAGCAGCGCTAACCACTGTGCCACCGTGCCGCCCACCAGGGATCATGGATAAAACGCGAGAGATAGGATGTCCAGGGAAGATTTAGGAAGAATGTTTACATCCTGAGAGTGTTATTTGTCTGGAACTCACTATTTGAACGTGTGGTAAAGCTAAGGGTCATCAAAATAAATCAGGACTATTTAGCCGAACACTTGAGGAGCAAGAACATGCACGGATAAGGACCAGCCGCTGGAAAGTGGGGCGAGGATAAACAGATGTTTGATGAAAGACTTGAACACCGCAAAGTTGGGTGCAGTAAAATGGAGGCTAGCACAGCTCTGTGGCACAATGAAAGATGTGTTGGACTTTTACTGCACTATTAAGGTTGCGTTTCAATTTGTTTGTGTTTCAGTTACACCAGAATCGGAGTTTAGTTCAGATTTCAGCTGAATGAATGATTGATCTGCTGATTCATCATTAGTTCCCGTCGTCTGGAGTTCTCGTCCTTGCTACTGACCAGAGAAGATTCCTCACTTTCTGGTTAGTGAGTTTTATGGGAATCATATCATTTGAAACATGATCAACCCAGAATTGGTTTCTCACTCACAAAACCTACTGCAGAAGCTCACTGACACTAAACACATTTCCCTCCCACAGTTGCACAGCGTTTTTCGCTTTATTCAATGTCTTTTTCCCTTTGGGCGACAGGTTGATGTGAATGCTGGGAAAATACATTGATGTATTCGGTCGGCCATGGTGACATCAAATGGCGGGGTAGATCTGGCGGGCAAAATGGACCCCTCCTATTCCTCACTGTCTGTGCTGTTTCTGACAGAGGGTTTTAAACGATAACATGATGAGGACCCTGTGAATCTACACCACGGAATGCCAAGGTCCTCCCTTTTAACCCACTGCTCTCACAGCTGGAATACACAGCTCCTGTTGCAGCTTTAGATCAGACAGTGGAGGATTCTCCAAGGCGCTCTGTCAGACTGCATGCTTCTTCACACAGGTTTCCAACTGGACACATGGAGCAAACGACCGTGTGGATATTGGGGATTCAGGAAAAAGAATCCCCTTTGCCTGGCTACAGTTCTGGCCCGGTAATAAACATGAATTTGGGAAATTCAGTATCTTTCTCTGGATTCTTATCACTTTACAATTTAAACTGAAATTCAATTTACTCTTACATGACATTCTTATATCTTCAGTATTCATGAAAACTTTGCATCATGTCCTTGGATGTCGCCCTGGTGAAATTGATGATGAGTGCAGTATGTTTCATGTTGTCTGTAGGAACTTGCAGAATGAAGTTAGTGAAGAGTCATTGAATCGTATTCTGCGCCAAATTGAAGCAGACCGAATGAGAAGCCCCGTGACAGCGATAATATACCATTGTCTGTAAACAACGCAGAGACCCACGGAAACCCAGTTTTCAATCAAGTCTATTTTGCGCATGATTTTTCTGTGTCCCTTTTACTGAACCTGATGCTCGAATAGTCACAGGTCCATATCAGTTTATACTCCACTTCCTTCGCTTAAATTTCAGAACCACCGCAAATGTAGAACAGGCGGGTCCCAGAGGTACGAGTAGAGCACTTTGGAGGCTTGCTGCCGACGGCTCCAGTGGAGCAACTGATCAGCGCTTGGTACTTAACAGCGTGTAAACGTGCCTCAGTTGTAATTTCAATACATGTCTAAAGCTGCTGTTACTGACGTTAATCAGGAATTATTGGAGAACTGGACTGAAGCGTAGTTGAAGAAGAATTTCGAATAAAGCAACATCGATTCTAAAACTCCAACTTCCGATTTGTGGGATTGTTCTGTGTTTGGGAAAGGTATCAATTATTAACCGTAAAACTGCACATACTCCCCGGATGATTATCCATCTGTGGAGCGAGAACCAGGTGATATTTTAGCTTGATGACCTTTTTCAAATCTCTGACACTCTTGATTACATTCTTGGAAAGGCTGTTAAACACGTTTCATATTATTCTGTTTGCTGCAAACTCACACAGCTCATTATACCGTTCGAAAGGAATTAGATTAATATCTTTGAGTAGAGTGAATGTTGTCAGTGAATCTGGTAAAGTCATGACAAATAGTTTTGCTCTGTGCAGGACAGAGGGTTCAAACAGGAATAAGGACGAATCTTGTCGCTTGATTTTTCGGGAGGAGATCAGTGAGTATTAAATGGACTCAGTCCCGTTCCTGGTTATTGTGAACAAATGTTCAAGGCAACAGATGGCAATGATAATGATGCTTGACATCGACAGGTCCATTCCTACTCACTAGAGTCACCATTGTATTCCAGATCCCTTGAGCGGTGGAGATGATGATCCTTATGGCAACCTGAGACAGTGCGACAATTAATCCCACGTTGTTAGTCTCACTCTATACCATAAACCAGTTACCCAGTGGACTGAGCGAACCGGCCTCCATTTAATGCAAAGCCAAAACAAACAGCTCAGTACATTAACAATTTGTAGTAGTCCACGTCGAACCAACTGCTGCACCTTTCAACACCACCAGCTCTTCTTACACTTAACATGTTCAGTTGCCGGTGTTATGCAATTTATTTCCGATGGATGTTAAACAATTATTGAGTGTGACACATCCAGGCAGCCCAGAATCCCTGTCCCTGTTAAATTCGCTCCTTGTGTGTCTGCACGTGGCCTTTCAAATATGCTGGAATCGTCTTCTAAGATGTTTTTTTTTCATTCTGAAAATCCATCTCCGATTTCAATAACTCTCAGAATGAAAAGTACCTGATGTAAACTTCTTTGTCATTCCTCGCTGGATTTGAAGATCCAACCTCTAGTTATACACTCACATGAACGAGGGGATTTCCCTCCTATTTACCATACCAACCTCACATCAGCTAGAAAACATGCATTAGGATACAACTCAGTCATTCCTGATTTGTGTCGTGTGATTCTACATATATTCCACCATCCCATTAAATCGCTTCTTTTTCTTTTCTCGTGGCTTTATCTCCCAGTAAATCTCATTTCCGTCTTCTCTAACGATTTTGTATCAAGGGAACTCTGACCATATCCTTCCGAACCATATTCCACCTTCCGTGCCCCCCACCCCAACCCCAGTGTATTTTAGCATGTCTATATCCCAGTAAATTTCGTCCTGAGAAATGATGTTGGGTCTAATTCAGCTCATGAAAACTTATCACATTATTGTTACAGGAAAGGTGTGGACTATTTCACTTACAGCCGAATCGGTTGGCTGCAGCAACATTGGGTCAACTTGCAGTCACGCAGGTGACTGTTGTTCTCAATTTTATTTCTTCTCAACGTCTGCTGAAGTAACACAGTGAGGAATCGGCATACATAAGGGGGCGTGTTAAATCTGAGGTTATGTGAATTTGGCAGTTTTGTTTAACATAGACCAGAGATGGTTCAAATCTCGGCACATGATATTGACAGAGAGCGATGTTGAGCGAAATCGACTGTTTGGCAAATGCCAGTGTTATGAAGTTTTGGATGTAATGTACTTTTAATGGCGCTGAAATGCCTGGCTAGCACAAGGAGTCCAGAACAAGGTAACAACATAACATTTGGTCGAAACAACTAAGAGCTGTGTTACATGGATACAAAAAACAAATTCGAATTCGGCCAATCAGTTTAAATTATGCCCCAATCAAGTTAGAATGTGGTATATTTACAATGTTAAAACCAATTAAACGATCCGACGTTTAGTGGGACAAATATCGGTTATTTGGAACAGTTACCCAGAGCGGCAAAGAACAGCAAAGAGAGCAGCTAAAAGACCAACAGATGTAGGATGTTAGTAAAATCTCCAAGAGGTGCTTATCTGGAGAAATAGATTACATAGAAAAAAATCATCAACACCGACCTGGAGAAAAAATCTGCAGAGGAAGATACAAAGAGAAGATTCGACAACTGGTTGGTATTTAAATTTGAAACTTTTTGTAAATGTTAATGGGGTCGTGGATGGGGAAGGTATTGTAGAGCAAAAGGTTAAAGGTCGGTTCAGAGAAAGGAGTTGTAAGTAGTTGTAAGTTGATTTTCTCTGTCAAATGTTAAAAAAAATAAAGTTCTTATTTTTAACTTTAAATAGTGATTTTGGGGATATTTCTTTGCCTCTTGAATTTTAACAGAATACAGCACGGGGTGAATCCTTCCTGTTTTGCTGTTTTACATTAGCAGATCGGCTTTACCCCGTCATGTAACACCAGTTCCTGTGGTTGCTTTGTTATTTCGCTCATTCGTGCAGTTTGCCTCATTACCGATTTTCAAGTTGTCCCGTCTGCACAAAAGGTCCGTGCTTTTGTACCGTTGAAGAAAAGATGCAGTATGTCTAAGCGACATGGCTCCCTACAATAAAATTCGACGCTGATTCAATCTATCTACCCTGATATTGACCCATGGAAACAGCACTGCGCACTCTCCTCCAGTCTGAAAAAATACCCCTTCACAG
Source organism: Chiloscyllium plagiosum (assembly GCF_004010195.1). NCBI lineage: Eukaryota > Metazoa > Chordata > Chondrichthyes > Orectolobiformes > Hemiscylliidae > Chiloscyllium > Chiloscyllium plagiosum. The sequence continues at coordinate 8,533 of NW_025214410.1, read as the reverse complement.
TTAATGTTACATCCCGCTCTCAAGGGGCTTTTCATTCCATCGCTTTCAATTCCTCACAGAATCCGTTTCAACAGAATTTGTCACTGAGTCATTCCTTTGTTTGTGCTCAAACCCGGTGAGCAGAGGGTCACAGTTGGAGCGTGCTGAGCCCATAACCCAGAGGTCAGACCATACTCTGTGCACTGTACTCTGCTGTTCATCATTTCACTCACAGCAGGTATACGTATTTATGCTCTGCAAATTTTCACGCCTGTTTTAAGAAGTAAGATAAACAGTTCCAGTTTCCTGCTTTTGTTGTCACACAGACCAAGATTGTAAATGCTGGGAGCATGCACTGGTCGTGACTGTTTGCTCTCCTATATCCGTTTTCTCCCCAGGAGGTGTTCAGATGACGGTCTGAATCGCTTTCTTCTGTTCGCTGTCACTCTGGGATGATGTGAGCTGTGAAATCTACTCTCTGAGCTTGGGGTAATGTGATAAAGCTTATACACATCAGATGAAACGTGCCTGAGCGAATGGACTCGCTGCAGTAACATCCCATGCTGATTCAGACAGCAGAGCCCTCGCTGTGACTTCGAGAAGGACACAGACACAGATGACTGGGAGAGATTCTCTCTTTCCCTGCAGTTCTTCGCACTTCCATCTGTCTCAGATGGCATTATTTACACAAGGTAAGAATATTAAGTCCTGTGGATGCGTGATCTCTCTTTTGTACAGCTTTCCAGAATTTCCAAAACCCCCACTACCTCTAACACCCTCCCGCGCTCCACAACCCCGTGTTTGATAGTGTGCTGAAAAGCGCGTTCATGTTTCTCTCCCATAACACTAATTGCCAATTGAAGCTGAGTTCGTCCAGCTGCCAATGATGGGAGTCCGCTCGCAAAGGACGTGGCGAGCACAGCCTCCGGGGAACCGGAAGTCAGAATGGCAGGTAGCTGCTATTAAAACTCAGTGCGGCTTTCCCTCCGAAACAACAGAAAAACCCTATTTTTTAAACAAGGAAATTCACCTGATTTATGGATCATGCTTTTGTTGCGGTTCTGGCTTGTTGGTTTTGGGTGTGATATCGCCTCGGATGGGTGATGTACGTGTGAGAAGTCACACTTGAGCACTGGAGTTTTGCATTTGGTTCTATTTTTGACTCAGAATGTATAATTTTGATGAGATCGAGTTCAGAACAAGGTACCAAAGCTTAAAGACACGCAACAGCAACTTCTTGGAAGTCGTTACAAGACTGAGAAATGGATTCCCTAATGATGTTGATCCTGTTACTGTGGATTTTGCCGAGTGCACGTCCTGTGCGGAGTAACCTGAAAGCCTTAATCTGGCCAAAATTCTGTTTTACTTATGCTGTGATCTACATGTCCTTGATTAGTATGATCTGCCTTTACCAATCGCAAACAAAAGTTTTCACTGTACTGAGGTTCATGTGACAATCAATCAATCAAATAAAGTCAATCAATCGACCACCATAGACATTTCCTAATTGTTTGGGGGCTGCATGGCCTCACTTTACACTGTGACATATTTTGTGATTCTGAGTGAAATCACAGTTAAACCAACAGAATGTGGCAAGTTAGTCACAGGTTATATTGACACAACCAAAATACATCTGCGCCACAGTGTGTCACACAATAATAGTGAAGACCTTTTGAAATCATCTTCTGAGGTACAAGCCACACGCCAGACGAAAAGCTGAAGACTGCATGAAACTGCTATGGTCAGCGCTAACAGAGCGGCCCAGCGGGAGCGTATTGGACTCATAACCATGAAATTAATGATTGAAAACATCCTCTACTCGTTGACAATTCCATGTTTCAGTGTGTGTACTGCCCCCTCCAGTGTTTCTCTATAATAGATCTCCATTCTACGCATTGCATGTTGTTTCACTTTCCGTTTCCTTTCATTCAATGTATCTGAAATGAATATTTCATACTGATACACACGGGAAATTTACAGAAATGAGGAAACACACTTGTGAAGTTCTGGAAGCTCTTTCCCTGTTCTCTGTCCGTGTGGTCTGATCTGATTCGCAAAATCTCTTGCCAGAGCTGGGAATAAATCAGTTGTAGAGTGCTCTATGCGCATGACGTCCTGCAACTATTCCCCACGCCATTTCACACAGCAGTGTTCTCCCTGTGAAATGAAAAGCTGTGACTTGCAATTGGATCAATTTGTTGGAGACAGAATTGCGATACAGGGACAGCTCCACATTATTCGGACATACATCACCAACTATGAATAACCACAGGGATACACAAGCGGCAGAGAGTCACTATGGACACGATGGGCTGAACAGCTTCGAAAGGCGCGTGAGTGACGCCACGCATTGATGCTGTCCCTCTTCCTGTCTCTGGGACAGAGTGGCTGATGGTGAAATAAAGTCTCATTGTTTACCCTGTCTTCTGCGTTAAACTGTCTGAAACCCGCAGGTCAGGGACGTGGGGATGGTTCTCAGTGAGTGAGACTTTCACTCGGATTGTCTTTACCTGGGAAAGTTGGGGCTCAGATGTTAACTGCTGCCCGATTGCAGCAAAGAAGTCGATGTTACTGTTACAAAAGCCTTTCTGCAGGATTGCTGTGTGAAGATGGATTTTGAACAGCAAACAGGCTTCACAAAAATGTCCTCATATGACTTTACCTGAGGTTAGAGAGTCCGGAGTACATTTGTTCTTACCCACCAGCTCAACATCTTTATCGTTGACTCAGATAAATGATATTTGCAGGAAGCTCCCAATCAAACTTGCTGATTCCCAACACTTGATGGAACTCGCCGTGCCGATGAGAGCGAGCTTTAAAGTGTAACCACACTTGCCTCTCCTCACACTGCTTGCTGGTGGAGGGAAATAGCTGAATACTCTGCCGATGGAGACAACTTAGTCCAAGCAGACGGGATAAACAGTACTGTTCTGTGAACAAGGAGACAAAATGACAAGGCGATATTCTTAAAATACTTTGATGCTTAGAAATCTGAGAACAAATTGGGATGTAGTTGGACCTGACCGAATCTCAGCTGGTTTGGTGTTGGCAATGTAAGAGTGTCTAGGGAATGATCTTCGCTTAGCAGCTTGTGTTAATACTGGCATGTGAGAATGTCTTACTTCAAGTCGCCATCGACCCTTCGTTGTTTGATTTCACTTTTGCTGGGTCGTTCTATCAACTGTTTGATAAAAAAAAGATGCAAATCATTAAGTTGCACCCTTTGAAATCCCTTTGAGTTTTGGGGTTAGAAGTGTCATTGTAGTGGGCATGGCACAGTACCACATGTAGTGGAAGTCAGACAAGTGTAAGCGGCTGTTCACCCACAGAGTCCCAATCTAAGTTAATCCACCATCTGGATATTCGCACAGTTCTGGGAGTGAAACGTTAGGAAGTGGGGACGTGAAATGATTGAAAACAGCGCTGAACAGGTTGATGAGAATGGTGTGGTATATGAGGAATGTCACCAATAAAGGTCATTTGGAAAGTTGGGACAGGTCTCCTTGGAGAGCAGAAGGCCAAAAGCTGGCCGTATTAAACCTTTCCAAGACATGAGTGGGTTAGACAGAGGGAATAAGGAAGGGGGAATGCTCCCTACGTCTGAAAGGATCGAGAACGATTCGGCAGAGTATTAAGACATTAGTAAAAGAAGAAAAATGTACATGAGGAGAAATGTTTTCACAGAGGGAGTGGTTAGGGTCTGACATTGACAAAGACGCAGTTTCAATCGAGTTGTTGAAAAATTAATTCAATGTTCATGTTGAATGTAAAAATATGTAGAGTTACAGGGAGAAGGCAAGAGAATGATACGAAAAGAGAAGCACATTTATCTCTGTAGAGAGCCAGCACAGCTAAGGTGTTTTGTTTCACATTTGCGATTCTGACTGGAATCACAGTTCGACCAACAGGATGTAGGGAGATAAACATCGGTGATATTGGCAAAGCCGGGACACATGACACAACAGAATGTTATCCAGCATGTACATGTCACAGCGAGGATTGCGCTGTCTGAAAATCCTGCAGAGTGTCCTGCGGATCAGGCACAGGAAATTTCACTATTCGAACCGAATCAGCCCTATGAAGGGGAGCCTTGGAGCCGGAGACGCCTGCTTCAGAAATCAATTACAAAAGAAGCTTAGGCTCGAGTCCCCCACTGCAATTTCTGTGGCTGCGCCGTGTTGAAATAAAAAGCAGGACTGGCAGTTTGCTTTATGGAGACGGGGTCAGTGTCCATCTTGTCATAATCGTCTTCGCCTCGCACACGGTAAATCGCGGGCTCAAGCTGCTTTACGTTCCTGGCAAGTTGAGGTTTTAACAAATTGGGTACGATTCCTGGAGAGTTAACTGTGGTGTGGGAGAGTACAGATTGTCTCAAAGTGTCTGTGCTGTCATGGTAGTGCTCGCCTCCCGCATGGAAAATCGCAAGCAGCTCTACTGCTGCTTTATGTTCCAGGCAAGTTGTGCTTTTACTGGAACCGAATGGAGACTGTTATTCATCGCTGTTGTGAAACAAAGTCCTGCGGTGACTCGACTCGTCATTATTTGGTTTTCTTGCGAATGGGAAAATCGTTCCAATGAATTTCGGTTTCATATGTTATTGAATTTCTCCCATTTCCTCCATTTCCATCCTGGAGAAATCGGAAGGGAAAGGTAATCTAATCGAGACTGTGAATAGTGAAATTCACTTTTTATGGCCCATTCTTATTAGGTTCTTACTTTCTCTCTTTTCAGCATTGTCTGGAAAGTGGTGGTGCACTAAGGCTCCTGTATGTTTGAAAGAGTAGTTTGGAATCGCCCTGTTGTTAGTTGTGACATTACTTTATGACTCATGCCCTCGGACTGTCTCACATTTAGCATTCATGCTTCGCTGTGTCTGAAAATGCATTTGGTTTGCCAGTTTTGTTTGTGTTCCGTGTCAAATACTTTCTGTTTTGCGATTCGCTCAATACATTACGTACTAACAGTAATTTGCAAATCGACCCACCCTATTCCACCTCACCGTACGGTCCAAACATTGAATACATCCTTGTCTATATTATGTCATCAATTTCAGGTGTCTTTTTATTTACGTTTTCAAGATGTAAATTACGCTGGACAACAGCGAGCTATTGGAAACAGAAAGGTGGTGGATGCCACGGAACGACAGGACAGGTGCTGGCGGCTTGTTTCTTTAGTGTTGTGGTCATCACGTTCGCCTAACTCTCGAAAGGTCCCTCGTTCGAAACTGAGCGGAAACTGCCTTGTTTTTCAACTGCTGCCATTCACATGGACAAGAACTGAACTTTCTTGCTTGCTTTCCCATCTGCAAACCTGCCTTCGAATTTGCTTGAACAAATCTGCCCTCGTCGTGAAATGTAATCTAATGCAATTCTATTTAATTACTGTGCAAAGCATTGTAGTTTTTCTCCAACCTGGTTCTGATCATATGCCATTCTGTTTGAGAGTGTAGTTACCGCGTTCTGATCCTTCCACGATACGCAGTACCGCATTTGCATTCCTTGCGCAGGCGCCCTGGTTCAAAGACAGGGAAGAAGCTGATGCGCTGGTGTCACAGCGCATCACGGATTTCTGAACTTGTCTGTCTGTCAAATGTATCCCAAAGTCGAAGACCTCATTTGGAAGCTGTCTGTCGTTATTCAACGTGCGAGAGTTGGCACCAGAGGTCCTGACTCATGTTTTGGAGCAGTTCGCACGTTAGTGGCTCATTCAATCAGCAACAGCAATGAAAGAAATTGCACTCTCAGAGGAACCTCTGGACCTGTGCATTCATAGCGTCGCTAGTATTAAGGTGCGCCACGTGATTTAAGCCACGTCGGAACTGAAACGGAGGAATTGACAGAGAGGCTACAGAATGACATCGCATCCATTTGGTTTTCTTTAAATCACTGACAAGCAGGAAAATGTACACGGGGAGGGCGAGTGGGGAAGTGAGGCAGTTGCAGCTCTGGTGAAATTCCTTCTTTGTGATTCACCCAGCAACCAGAGACATGAAGGTGACTCAGGCGTGAGAGCTCTTCACATCGAGAACAAAAAGCACTCAAGTGCACTTAGCACATCTTCCGGAGTGGGGGTGGGGTGAGGTAATTACCTTGTGACTTCTGTCACTATGTTCAGAAACTGCCTTTTAGATTAAGGTGAACAGAAACTGCATTTCTAAAAAGCACCATGGAATTTAGCAAAATTGATTGAGTCGCTTCTCGTCGATTCCCACATCGGTTTCCAACTCAGTTGGTATCCATGTGACTCATGTCCAGGTGTGAACATCTCTGGAGCAAATTGCACGGTTCAGGCAAAAAGGCAAGGAAAGGGGCATCTCGAACTGGCTCCGAGGTCAGAGCATCCTCACAATGTTATCTGTCGTTCTTGGATTGTAATGCTACCTCCGGTTTTAGTGTGGAGAACATTCTTTGGGACTCTTATTCTGAAAAACAGACACAGTGACTGAAACTATGTTGCACGGTTTGATGTGGAACACGGCCTGCTCAGCTTTGTGCATTTTCTCGGTAGTCTGGTGTCTTTCGTGTTCCGTGTAAACGTGAAGGTCGTCCTGTTTCGAGCAATCGGTGAAATCATTTAGCAAAGCAAGAATCGAAATTGCAGTAATGTCAAGCAACTCATGGTAATGTGACCAAATCATAACCGATCATATGTTCTCACGCACTCACAGGTACATTTGGAGCTGAAAAGAGTCTGAGAAGATAGACTCAGCTTACCATTGGTTTTTGTCTGGATTGATGGGCTATCATTATCTGCTGAGAAATTGATATTATAGACGGGCACATCCCAGCAGCTGTGCGAGTCGGAGAGGGATCATGGAACCCTTTTCATGTGACTTTGCATCTGTTGTTATCCAGGAGCACAATTGGAAATGCAAGAAAATCGTTCGTTTGGCCGGTTGGTAGCGTGGCTGAGCAGTCTAAGGCGCTGGATTAAGTCTTCAGTCTCGATAGGGCCGTGGGTTCGAATCCCACCGCTGCCATTTCTGCTGATCAACTCTAACAACGCAGCTTGTTAAAATGCTGTTTCGATCTCCGCTGTATTGATGTTTAAAACAGAAGAAAAATGGGCCTGCTTCCCGGGCAATTAATTGTGGTGTGGGGAAGCGTCTGTGCTGTCATGAGCGTGTTCGCCTCCAGCGCGGAAAATCGCAAGCAACTCGACTGTTGCGTTATGTTCCAGGGAAGTTGAGTTTTTACTGGAACCGAATGGAGACTGTTATTTTGTCGCTGTTGTGAAAAGTCCTGCGGTGACTCGACTCGTTGTTATTTGGTTTTCTGGCTAATGGGAAAATCGCTCCAATGAATTTCGATGTCATATGTTATTGAATTTCTCCCATTTCCTTCATTTCCATCCTGGAGACATCGGAAGGGAAAGGTAATCTAATCAAGACTGTGATTGGTGAAATTCACTTTTTATGGCCAATTCTTATTATGTTCTTTTTTTTCTCTCTTCACAGCATTGTCTGGGAAGTGGTGGTGCACTTGGGCTGCAGTATGTTTGAAAGAGTAGTTTGGAATCGCCCTGTTGTTAGTTGTGAGATTACTTTATGACTCATGCCCTGGACTGTCTCACATTTAGCATTCATGCTTCGCTGTGTCTGAAAATAAATTAGGTATGCCAATTTTGTATGTGTTCCGTGTTAAATGCTTTCTGTTTTGCGATTCGCTCAATACATTTCTAGTTGACAGGGTTTCTGAGGTAACTTCCAGCAGCAAAAATCCTCAACTGAGGATCTGGGAAAATTTCACGGAGTATGGTCAGTCGGAGCAAAAGGAGCATAAGACAAAGGAGCAGCCATGAAGCCAATTAGCCCACCGAGTCTGCACTACCATTCAATCATCGCTGACACTTTTCTCTGACCCATTCTCCGACCTTCTCTTTGTAACCATTGATCCCCTGGATAATCAATACATATCTACCTCCTTCTCAAATATTATCAATAACCTGGCCCCACTGCCTTCTGTGGCATTAAATTTCAAAAAATGGCCATTCTCTGGTTAAAGACATTTCTCCTAATCACTGTTCTAAAGGGTGTTCCCTTTCATCTAAGGCTGAGCTCTCGGGTCCTCGTCCAATGGAAACATCTATCAATATCTACTCTATCCATGTTATTCAGTATTTGCATGCTTCCGTTACAATTCTTTTCATTCTTCTAAACTTTATTGAGTATAGATCCAGACTCCTCAAACATTCCTCATACGATCAGCTTTTCATTCCTACGACCATTCTCGTGAAGATCCTGTGAACACACTCCAGGGCCAGTGCATCCTTCCTGAGATACGCACTCAATAGTACGCACAATACTCCAAATATGGTCTCACCAGAGCCGTATGTAACCAGTTTTATAATCAATTCCTCTCATAATAAATGTCATCAATAATAAATGCTATTGTACTCCTAAATACAGAAACATAGAACATAGAAAAATACAGCGCAGTACAGTCCCTTTGGCCCTGGATGTTGCCACAACCTGCAAGCTTACCTTGAGAGAACCCTACACGAGAACTCCCAAATCCATTTTCACTTCAGATTTCTGAACTTTCTCCCAATTTAG
>NW_025214409.1:37094-43215 GCF_004010195.1 Chiloscyllium plagiosum | reverse complement strand
GCAGCAGTGAGCTGCTTGACATTTGCTCAGTAAACTGAACATAAATAAAGTTTGTGACCGAGAGCAGGTTTCGTTCGATTATGAGTCCAGGTACTTCCCTTGACGGTCTGCATTGGACCATTTTGGCCAGGACCACACCCCCTCACTTAACCTCTTTAAAAACAGAAAAGTCCTTTTCCATTCATTCTGTCCGCACACACCCACTCTCAAGTTCCACAATTGATCCAAAATGTGACAGCCTGCCTGCCCAAGTCTTTCCAGTGGTTTCCAGTTTTGACCTTTCAAAACCTGGTCACCCTGTAGTTTCGTGGGTGCTTTCTCCTGTCCATCACAGCCTGCCAGGGAGACTGGCCAACATATAGTTCTGAAAGTAGTAAACCATTGCATTTCCGTAACGCCGTGAGTGGTTCCAGGCTGTTTTCAAAGCCCTTTATAGCTAATGATGCATTCTCTCTCTCTCTCTCTCTCCCGCCCTCACTCTCTCTCTCTCTCTCCCTCTCTCTCTCTCCCTTCCACCCTCCCTCCCTGGTGGGTTGACAGCTCACTAACAGCAATGTGCATTTGTATAGCACCTTTGGTATCAATGGCAGCCCTGAGCTGTTTGACAGGACCATTATTAAATGGAATCTGACACAATATCACCAGATGAGAAGAGAGATTGGAGTTGGTGGTGTAAAACCTGAGCAAGGAGCCTGGTGTTAAGGAGTGTCAGGAATAACATTTGTTGACATCAGCTCCCATTCTGGCAACACCTACATGTGGTTAGTTGGTTGTCTTTAAGCTCCCACTCACCACCACATTTCCCATGGTCTCATCCCCATTTCTAGAATAACTCCATATTTACCTCCGAGCCGAAAAGCCTCCAATTATCCGCAGCCCTCTTTAATCTGTAGTTGCTCCACTGTTGATGTGCCTGGGCCCTAAGCGCCCTCTCTAAGCCTCTTGTCGTCACTCTCCTTTTTAAAATCTGTCTCTTTGACTGAGCTTTCGCTTACCTGTCTGATATCTCCAGAAGAGCTTAATGTTGAAGAGGGTGGAGCTGGAAAAGCGCAGCAGGTGAAGCAACATCTGAGGAGCAGGAGAATTGACGTTTTGGGCAATCACGAATGTGTGTGGTGAGGGGGGGTGTGGGACTGAGAGATAAATAGGAGAGTGCTACCTTCTCCCCCACCCTCTCATTTATCTCTCAGCCTCCTTCTCCCTCCATATTCCTGATGAAGAGCTTTTGCCCGAAACATCGATTCTCCTGCTCCTCAGATGCTGCCTGACCTGATAGTTTTTCAGCAACACTATCTGGGGACTCTGATCTCCAGCATCCGCAGCCCTCACTTTCTCCTCGGAAGCTTAGTGACAAGTTTAGTTTGATGATTGCTTCTATGAAACACTGAAACATTTTACTGCAGGAAAGGCTCGAGGTGGTTGTTGTAATGAAGGAGGTGAAAGTCTGAGGGAGTTCCTTTTGCAGAGACAGTTGAAGGGTGAAGTGATGGAAATTGGGCGGGTGGAGGAAATGCAGAGATGTCTGAGAGGGTTGTAGGGACGGGGGGGGATGGGTGGGTATATGGAAGTGGGGGCAATGGCAGAGGCCAACAGGGGCAAATAGCACAAACACTAAGGATGAGAATTTTAAATGTAATAATATTTAAAAGGCGTCTGGATGGGTTTATGAATAGGAAGGGTTTAGAGCGATATGGGCCGAATGCTGCCAAATGGGACTAGATTAATTTGGAATATCTGGTCGGCACGGATGAGTTGGACTGAAGGGTCTGATTCCGTGCTGTACATCTCTCCGACTCGATAATAAGTTGCTGCATCCTGAAGCAATGTATGTCACCAAACAATGGGATGATGAGGGAATGGAGCTTGGTGCAAAGTTGGAATCAGGTTACACAGGATTTAACAGTGCCATGGTTTTGGAAGGTTGGGAAATGGGAGAATGAACAGCAGGACATTTGAATGGCCACATGAGGAGGTAGTGAGCGTGTGAATGAGGATTTCAGCAGCAGGTGAGCAGAGACTGGGCAGGAACACATGTTGGCTCACAGAATGGCAACCTCTTAAACTTCAAACCCTCATCCTCATGTTCAATCCCTTGACGGTTGGAGGAAGAGTGCCTCATCTTCCGCCTAGGAACCCTCCAACCACAAGGGATGAACTCCGACTTCTCCAGTTTCCTCATTTCCCCTCCCCCCACCTTGTCTCAGTCAAATCCCTCGAACTCAGCCTGCAATCATCTTCCTGACCTCTCCGTCCCCACCCCACTCCGGCCTATCACCCTCACCTTGACCTCCCTCCACCTATCGCATTTCCAAAGCCCATCCCCCAAGTCCCTCCTCCCTACCTTTTATCTTAGCCTGCTGGACACACTTTCCTCATTCCTGAAGAAGGGCTTATGCCCGAAACGTCGATTCTCCTGATCCCTGGATGCTGCCTGACCTGCTGCGCTTTTCCAGCAACACATTTTCAGTTCAATCCCTTGTGCAAATCTCAGCCCACCCTCCAGTCCCTACAACCCTCTTAGATATCCCTGCAATTCCTCCAGTCCTGGCCTCCTGCTCATCCCTGATTTCAATCACTTTACCCTTCAACTATCTCTGCAATGGACCTCCCTCTCAGCTTCACCTCCTTCAGGATGGAAAGGGGAGTGTCTTGGAACAGAAATGTTAAGGCATTGGAAGTTCACCTGATGGTCAGAGGGCACTGAGGTTGTAAACGGGGTGATTGAGCCCTGAGACAGTGCCTGGGGAGGGAGTTAGCTCAGAAGCAGGTCTGGAAGAGTACACAGCACGGCTGTGTAGAGGAGAGTCAACCTTGTCTTCTCTTTGCCTCCTCAGGCTCTGCGTTCCCTGGCCTCTCGGTCCTTCTCAACAACAGTCAGAAACCAGTTAAAAAACAAAGTGCCGGAGTATCAGAAGATCTTCCAGGTACCAGTGGTGGGATTCGGCACATTTTATTAAAACTCAATTAGGGGCGGGGGGGGGAGAAATAATTTATGTCATAATTGATTTAAGGTCCCTCTCAAATCAAAACTCCAGAGGCAGGGAGCCGTATCCTGTGAGAAAATATTTCTAGATTTAAAATTAGAGTGCTTTTGCAGTCTCTAAATCATTGTGTCTGGAAGGTCTACAGCATAGAGTCCATCGCCAGTCAAAAACAAACTACTCGCATTCCATTTTCCAGCGTTTGGCCCAATACACTACCCGGAACCAGGCACTGATACAATACACGGCCCTGAAGCAGGCACTGATACAATACACGGCCCTGAACCAGGCACTGATACAATACACGGCCCGGAACCAGGCACTGATACAATACACGGCCCGGAACCAGGCACTGATACAATACACGGCCCCGTACCAGGCACTGATACAGTTCACGGCCCGGAACCAGGCACTGATACAATACACGGCCCGGAACCAGGCACTGATAAAATACACGGCCCGGAACCAGGCACTGATACAATACACGGCCCGGAACCAGGCACTGATCAATACACAGCCCTGAACCAGGCGTTGATACAATACACTGCCCTGAACCAGGCGTTGATACAATACACTGCCCTGAACCAGGCGTTGATACAATACACTGCCCTGAACCAGGCGTTGATACAATACACTGCCCTGAACCAGGCGTTGATACAATACACTGCCCTGAACCAGGCGTTGATACAATACACTGCCCTGAACCAGGCGTTGATACAATACACTGCCCTGAACCAGGCGTTGATACAATACACTGCCCTGAACCAGGCGTTGATACAATACACTGCCCTGAACCAGGCGTTGATACAATACACTGCCCTGAACCAGGCGTTGATACAATACACTGCACTGAACCAGGGGTTGATACAATACACTGCCCGGAACCAGGCACTGATATAATACACTGCCCGGAACCAGGCACTGATATAATACACTGCCCGGAACCAGGCACTGATATAATACACTGCCCGGAACCAGGCACTGATATAATACACTGCCCGGAACCAGGCACTGATATAATACACTGCCCGGAACCAGGCACTGATATAATACACGGCCCGGAACCAGGCACTGATACAATACACGGCCCGGAACCAGGCACTGATACAATACACTGCCCGGAACCAGGCACTGATACAATACACTGCCCGGAACCAGGCACTGATACATTACACTGCCCGGAACCAGGCACTGATACATTACGCTGCCCGGAACCAGGCACTGATACATTACACTGCCCGGAACCAGGCACTGATACAATACACGGCCCGGAACCAGGCACTGATACAATACACGGCCCGGAACAAGGCACTGATACAATACACTGCCCTGAACCAGGCACTGATACAATACAATTCCATGAATCCGGCACTGATACAATACAGTGTCCGCAATCAGACACTGATACAATACAGCGCTATGAACCAGGCACTGATGCAAAACACGGCCCTGAACCAGGCACTGATACATTACTCTGCCGTGAACCAAGAACTGATACATTACTCTGCCGTGAACCAGGCACTGATGCAATACACTGCCCAGAACCAGGCACTGTTACAATACACAGCCCTGAACAAGGCACTGATACAGTACACGGCCCTGAACCAGGCACTGATACAACACACAGCCCTGAACCAGGCACTGATACAATACACTGCCCTGAACCAGGCACTGAAACAGTACACGCCCCTGAACCAGGCACTGATACAATACACGGCCCTGAACCAGGCACTGATACAATACACTGCGCTGAACCATGCACTGATACAATACAACGCCCTGAACCAGGCACTGATACATTACACTGCCCTGAACCAGGCGTTGATACAATACACTGCCCTGAGGCAGGCACTGATGCAATACATTGCCCCAAAACAGGCCGTGATACAATACACCGCCCTGAACTAGGCTCTGATACAATACACTGCCCTGAACCAGGCCCTGGTACAATACACCGCCCTGAACCAGGCACTGATACAATACACCGCCCTGAACCAGGCACTGAAACAGTACACACCCCTGAACCAGGCACTGATACAATACACGGCCCTGAACCAGGCACTGATACAATACAACGCCCTGAACCAGGCACTGATACATTACACTGCCCTGAACCAGGCGCTGATACAATCCACTGCCCTGAACCAGGCGTTGATACAATCCACTGCCCTGAACCAGGCGTTGATACAATACACTGCCCTGAACCAGGCGCTGATACAATACACTGCCCTGAACCAGGCACTGATACAATACACCGCCCTGAACCAGGCGTTGATACAATACACCGCCCTGAACCAGGCGCTGATACAATACACCGCCCTGAACCAGGCGCTGATACAATCCACTGCCCTGAACCAGGCATTGATACAATCCACGGCCCGGAACCCGGCACTGATACAAAACACGGCCCTGAACCAGGCACTGATACAATACACGGCCCGGAACCAGGCACTGATACGGTACACTGCCTGAACGAGGCGCTGTTACAGAACACTGCCCTGAACCAGGCACTGATACAATACACCGCCCGGAACCAGGTACTGATACAATATACTGCCCTGAACCACTGATACAATACACAGCCCGGAACCAGGCACTGATACAATACACGGCCCTGAACCAGGCACTGATACAATACACTGCGCTGAACCAGGCACGAATACAATACAACGCCCTGAACCAGGCACTGATACAATACACGGCCCTGAACGAGGCGTTGATACAATACACTGCCCTGAGCCAGGCACTGATACAATACACTGCCCTGAACCAGGCGTTGATACAATACACTGCCCTGAACCAGTCGCTGATACAGTACACTACCCAGAACTAAGCACAGATGCAATACACTGACCGGAACCAGGCACTAATACAATATACTGTCTGGAAGCAGGCACTGATGCAATACACTGCTCTGAACCAGGCGTTGATACAATACATTGCCCTGAACCAGGCGTTGATACAATACACTGCCCTGAACCAGTCGCTGATACAGTACACTACCCAGAACTAAGCACAGATGCAATACACTGACCGGAACCAGGCACTAATACAATATACTGTCTGGAAGCAGGCACTGATACAATACACTGCCCCGAACCAGGCTCTGATACAATACACTGCCCTGAACCAGACACTGA
>NW_025214409.1:19993-26914 GCF_004010195.1 Chiloscyllium plagiosum | reverse complement strand
GAAACGTTGTTAAGTGTTTCTCCAACCTGCTTCTGAACATATGCCATTCTGTTTAAGACTGTAGTTCCTGCGTTCTAATCCCTCCACAAAAAACAGTAACACAAATGGATTCCTTGCGCAGATGGCCCATTTCAAAGCCAAGGAGAAAGCTGATGTGCTGGTGTCACGGTGCACCATGGATTTCGAATGTAGCCCCTATGTCAAATGTACCCCCAAGTACTCTCTGACAGACCTCATTTGGAAGCTGTCTGCCGTTATTCAACGTGCGAGAATTAGCACCAGAAGTCCTGAATCATGCTTTTGCACGTCAGCAGCTCATTCCGTCAGCAACAGCAATGAATGAATTTACACTCTCAGAGGAACCTCTGAACTTGTGCTTTCATAGCGTCACTAATGTTAAGGTGTGCCCCGAGATCTAAACCATGTTGGAGTGGGAATTCGGAAATAACAGCCAGGCTACCGAATGCCATTGCATCCATTTGTTTTTCTTTAAATCATAGCTAAGCAGGAAACTGTAAACGGGGAGGGGGAGGGGAGGGGAGGGGGAAGCGGGATAACAAAGTGAGGCAGTTGCAGCTCTGGTGAAACTCCTTATTTATGATTCACTCAACAACAAGAGACGTGAAGGTGACTCAGGTGTGAGAGCCCTTCACATCGAGAACAAAAAGCACTCAAGTGCAGTTAGCACCTCTTTGACATCTTGTGGGGTGGGAGGGTGGGATAATCTCTTTTTGACTTCTGTAAATATGTTCAGAAACTGCCTTTTGCATTGACGTGAACAGAAACTGCATCTCTAATAAGCACCATGGAATTTTGTGAAATTTACTGAGTCGGTTCCCATCGATTCCCACACAGGTTTCCAATTCAGTTGGCAGACATGTCGCTCATGTCCCGGTGGAGACCTCTCTGCAGCAAGTTGCATGGTTAATGCAACAGACAAGGAAAGTGCCAACTCGTACTGGCACCGAGGTATGAGCATACTGACATTGTGATCTGTCTTCTCGGATTGAACTGCTACCGCGGCTTTTCAGGTAGAGAACATTCTTTGTGACGCTTATTCTGCAAAACAGACACAGTGACTAAAACTATGCTGCACGGTATGATGTGGAACACGGCCTGCTCAGCTTTGTGCATTTTCCCTGTAGTCCGGCGTGTTTCGTGTTCCTTGTGAATGTGAAAGTTGATCTGTTTCGACCAATGGGTGAAATCATTTATTAAAGCAAGAATCGACATTCCAGTAATGTCATGATTATTTTATCAAATCATGACGGAACATACATTCTCACACTCGCATATACATTTGTTGCTGAAAAGAGTCTCAGAAGATAGATTCAACTTTCCATTGAATTTTGTGTGGTTTGATGGGCTACCTTTATCTGTTGCGAAATTGATCTTGTAGTCGGGCATATCCCAGCTGCGATGCGAGCAGGACAGGGATTACGGAGCACAATTGAAAATATATGAAAAAAGACTGCATGCTTTCGTGTGTGACCGTGGCCGAGCGGTCTAAGGCGCTGGAACCAGGTCGCAGTCTCTAAGAGGGAGTCGCTTCCAATCCCACCACTGCCATTCTCTGGACCAACAACAAAGCTGCAGCGTGTTTAAGTGCCGTGTTCAAAGCAAACTATAAACCCAGAATTGGTGGGTTTGCTACTTGGAGAATTAACTGCGGTGTGGGAGAGTGCAGAATCTCTCAAAGGGATCAGTGTCCATGTTGTCATGATCGTGTTCGCCTCCCACACGATAAATCATAGGCTCAGGCATCTCCATTGCTGCTGTTTTGTTCCAGACAAGTTGAGTTTTCTCTGGAACCGAAGAGAGACTGTTATTTCAACGCTGTCGTTAAACAAAGTTCTACGGTGACTCGACACACCATTATTTTCTGTTTTGGCGAATGAGAAATTAATTCCAATGAATTTCGATGTCATATGTTCTTAAATTTCTCCCACTTCCTTCATTTATCTCCTGGAGACGGCGGAAGGGAAAGGTAATCTAATCGAGAATGTGGTTGGTGAAATTCACTTTTTATGGACGTGTCGCACAACCAACAATACATTTCACACCCTTTGGGCAAGACACAGACCCCTTAGTAGAGCTTACACTGATTGGACAGGGCGAGCTACTTTTACAAAGAAGGCACAGAGCCTCCTCCAGGAGCCAACTGTTATTAGCTGATCTCCCATAATCACTGTGGGCACAGTAATAGAACCATGCAGGTCAACTATTGTCCTCCCAAACACATACAGTTACTCTCAGACAGGGAGCAATCCTGCCATCAACACAACACCCGTATCACCCGCAGCAATATTGGGAATCAAACCAGTTATTGAATCACCTTTTCAAGAAGGAATCCTCGTGCCCACAACCAGCTCAAGAAGGAATCCTCGTGCCCACAACCAGCCCATGCAACACCCCCTTCTTACCTATCCCGAAGCTTGGAAGACCATGAAAATGGTGTTTTGTGCAAGATCTTAGGGCTGTCAATGCCATTGTTGTTCCCACTAGTCCAGGACACAAATGCTCTCCTGACCAGTATCCCCGCCTCCTCCAGTTGATATTCTTGTAATTGACCTTTGCTCAGCCTCATTCTCCATTACGTTGCCCCCTGAAACTTTATGTTTTTACATCTGGCGGCTGCCAAAATACATAGACCGGTTTTTCCTAAGGGTATTCGGAGAGTCCTAAAGTTTATGCTACTGCAGTTTTCCTGACCCTGTCCACCCTTCACCTACCGGGCCACAGCACCTTCCTCCAATTTGCGGATGGCCTGCTATTGGCTTCCACCTCCGCTATTGCATGCAAGCTGTTTCCGGTGGCCTTGCTCTGCAGTGTGGCACAGGATGGGCATAGGGTGTCTATCAAGAAAATGCAGTTGTGTCAGCAAACTGTCTAATATCTGGGGTGCAATCTTTCCTATGGCCTCAGAGCACTGTCCACTGAGCAATTGGCTGTCATCGCCCAGATTCCCCTAGCTGCCAAAAACAGGCAGCTGCAAATGTTTCTGAGGCTGGTAAACTACTGCAGGCCCTGCATTCCTGTCCATTGTGCTATTGATGAACCACTGTGGGAAGCAGCTTCCCCTAAACAGCCAGCCAAAGTGAAGTGGACACCCGAAATGCAACGGGCATTCACTATCTGAAGCAACAACAGATCTTCACTCCACTGCAGGAGTCCCAGATTACTCACAGGCCTTCTATCTTTAATTTTACTACAACTCGGAGAACTGGTCATGAAGTTGAATTGTAATCTCGGCATACCTTTCCCTTCACCGTGCCCTAAGTTTGAACCCCGCCACTCTAATTCCACTCACCTAACATGATTCTGCAGACAACCACAACTGCTTGGACCTGGTTTAGCATTCCTGACAAAGGGCTCCTGCCAGATTTTCCTGCTTCTCTGATGCTGTCTTAACTGCTGTGCTTTTCAGCACCACTCTCATCTTGACTCTAACCTCCAGCATCTGCAGTCCTCACTTTTGCCTGGTTCAACAGGTGTCCTGACCAGTCTGAGACAACCCGGACCAGATTCTTTTCACCAGCGGCTCTTCCTTCCGGCCATCAGACAAGTACACAATAGCAGGCCAAGCCATCTGCACCCCCATCACCACTCTCGAATCAGCTGCATTACCAGATGGAGTGTCCACACAGGCGGCAGAGCTCTTTTCTCTCACCAGAGCCTGCGTCCTGGCACAGGGTAGCACAGCCAATATCTACACAGGTTCCAGATGTGTCTTTGGAGTCGTTCCGGACTTTGGCACAATATGGAAACAGAGGGTGTTCATCAGCTTAGCAGGCAGACCACTCTATCTTGCTGCACTCATTGCCAACATCCAACAAGCAGTTCTGCCACCTGCCGCTGTCGCAATTATAAAATGTGATGCCAATAACTCTGCCACCGATCCCGTCACCCAAGCAAATGCCTCAGCTGATGCAGCCACCCAGGAATCTGCACTACCCCTGGCCACTTATGCTCTGCAGACCCCCAGGGTGGTGTAACCGCCAGAGTCCCCCGACTCTCTCGATGCAGTCCCAACAGATCAACAAGCCGCCACGCCAGAAGAGAGGGCTGCATGGGCCCGCATTGGTGCCATACAATCACTGTTCTTACAGGTTCTTACCTACCCCTGCATCATTTAACTGAAAGCCCACCTGCACTTACTGGCCCTGGTGGTACACGGAATCGGGCACACAGGCAAGATGCTGTCAGCCATTCCTGGTATGCAGCGGGAGTCGCTGCAGCTGCCCAAGCTCTGCTGTCACAGTGCGTCATCTGTCTGCCGAAAAAATGCATGGAAGCCGATGGCCAAAAGGGACGACATGCCAGTTCCTGAGGGTCCATTCACACACCTTCTAATTGACCTTGTCCACGTGCCTCAGAAGAAGGAATAAACATTTGTCCTAGTTATTGTCGACATGTTTTCAAAATGGGTAGAGTAACTTCCCATCAAAAGAAAATGACGCCAGAGCAGTAGTAAAGTGTATCCTGCAGGACGTTATGACAAGAGTTTTTTTATCCCAGGGCGCATAGAAACATACGGGGTATGGTGCCCATTTCTCTGCGAAGCTTATTACTGCTGACTGTGACGCCCTTTGGATACCCTGGAGATACCACATTCTGTACCACGCCCCAGTCATCAAGAATGGTGGAGAGAATGAACAGCACCCTCAAAACCACCCTGCCCAAAATCACTTGGGACACAGGACTGGTCTGGCCTGACGGCCGGCCAAAGGTACTTCACACAGTAAGTGGACAGGGAAACCTAACGACGGAAATTACACAATTTGAAGTGCTAATAGAACGATCCATGCCCACAGACACCGGACCCCCAAAACTAGCCAATGACAGAGCGCTACTCTTAACACAGGAAATTCTCTTTGGTTACGTTCAAGCCATTAGTAGAAGGATCACTGTAAACCAAGATTTGCTAAAAGCTGTGATTACTTGACTGCTACCTATCCTCCTGCTGGTGGAAACTAAATAAAGATTCGTGCACCTTGTCTCTTTCACTGTGTCTCAACCTGCACACATCACAACATGGGTGCTGAGGAAAACATAAGCACTACCGCAGTTAGACAATAGTGTGGGGGTACAAAAAAAAGCAAACAAAAATAAAGCTGTCGTATCCAAACCACGGCAGGAACCACTTCACCCGTTTCAACTGGGCACTATGTAATGAGACAGTTCCTACCGAAAGATTCTCTCTCCCCGAGATGGAAAGGACCACTCTTGGTCTGTCTTACGACCACGACAGCTGTCACGCTCTCAGGGAGACTAGAATGCGACCCAGTGAAAGAGGGTCCGCCTCCACAGAAGGACAATAAAGCAGAACAGGATACAGTTCCAGACACCACAGAGGGATCTAGCTGCTCGCTACAAGCATTGGGATCATAACTCTTGGTCTGACCTGCCCACCACCACTGATCGGTAACAGGGCACACAGAACAGGGCACGTAATCCACCTTGAGCCGTGGGTGAACATTTTTCTTGACATGACCCACATTTGTGCCCAAAGGTAAACCAGACCAGCTGCTGGGTCTGTGCCCATGTAGCTGAACGTTCCGTCGGGGGCATTCCCCACGGCGCAGTCCCTTTTAACACCACAGAGAGGGCAGAATTGTGGCTGAAACTGGACAGGTCCCAGGGGTAACAACGCTCAGTCTGCTAACCTGACCGGCCATTCATGTGGCTACTAGCTCAGACTACTGGAAATTCGCAGGATACCACCTCGACAAATTCACAGGATGGTTCTACGCAGCTCAGAACCTCTCACATGAACACCCAACCTTGACCATCATTGACACCACCGCACGGGGTTCACGCAGAGAAACCATGTGCCTAACAAGATGCCAGCCATCTGCATGGGTGGCTGGGTGGAGCTGATGCACTAACTCACTGGTCTTGACCCCTGCAGCAGTCTGGTCTGT
This sequence comes from Chiloscyllium plagiosum, assembly GCF_004010195.1. Taxonomy (NCBI): domain Eukaryota; kingdom Metazoa; phylum Chordata; class Chondrichthyes; order Orectolobiformes; family Hemiscylliidae; genus Chiloscyllium; species Chiloscyllium plagiosum. The sequence continues at coordinate 20,990 of NW_025214409.1, read as the reverse complement.
AGCACAGTGCAGCATCTTGGATTTACTTGGTCACAACATGTCTGCCCCAAACCCACTACCTAAGAACATACAATGATACTTATTTTGTCTGCTACCACAAGGCATACCCCGGCTGGCGTTGTCATGGGCTGGCATGTGGTATGTGGTACCACTCCATTACCACTCCAAGCCGTCTCCCTTCCAGAAGCTTATTCCCACAGAAAACGCACCTTCACTGCCCTAGACAAGATATCCCCCCTCCCCCCCCCCCACCACACACACACCCCCCACCGTTTTTGTCTTCACTTACGAAACCCTGGTCCTCGACATAGAGGCACATCAGCTGGCCACCACGCTGGAGGAGATAACATGCTACGGCTGAAGTTTTATGCCCAGTTGAATGTAGAGGTTGTCGCCATTCGTACTGTCGCCCTACAAAACAGAATGGCCCTGGAATACTAGCTGGGCACAAAAGGGGCACTAGCGTCTTCATTGGCACAGACTGCTGTACCTACATCCCTGACCCCAGCGAAAATATAACGGACCTGACACACCGCTTTCCACAGGCTGCTGCTGTCTCAAATGAACCGGAGTCCCACTGAGACTTGTGGACCTGGGCAACCTTATGGCTTCGCTCACGGGGCACTGAAAGTCTGGAGGAACTGAGATCCCGTAATGCAGTTGTGGGTACCATTATCCTGGTTATGCGTCTCCGTATGTGCTATTGCTGGTTTTGTACAGCACTGTTACCCCTGCCCTCCTCACAACCCAGCTTTTGCAAGTTCACTGGAGTGAGATCCCCTCCCCTGACACAAATTACCCTCGGTCAGATTCAGACACTGACTACTACCTCTCTGACATCAAATCCCCACCACCTTATAGCCTCCCCGGTCCGGGCTACTTTGCACTTCTTCAACATGCTCTTAACAAAAGAAGGGCGAACTTTTGGAAAAAATCTGCTTCACTGCCCAGCTTTAGCATAACCACATAAAAAACACAGAAGTATGTCGGTGAAACA
>NW_025214409.1:15573-19785 GCF_004010195.1 Chiloscyllium plagiosum | reverse complement strand
CTAGCCTCGATCATCACTTCAGTCCTAATACCCTAAGCACAAGCTCGTTTCCCATATAAACCGATGGCGCATAAATAAAGAGGCAGACTGAGAGACCCCGGAAGACTTTGATCCCAGGAGGAACACAATGGACAGAACTGAAAGCCAGGAAAATGAACATGTACACATACTCGTGCAGACAGGAAATACTCGAGAAGACATTCTCACCTATTCAAGGAGATGGCTGGAATATCCAGTGTCAATTACAAATGAATTATTCCTGCCAGGCGTTTGTTTAAATTCCAGTTTATTCTTGTTTTAATCGCTATACAATTTTCACCACTATACTGTTATTGCTTTACAATTATCACCTTTGTGATGTACCCCTATGAAATCGGTCTGCACTCACTACTTATGGGAGAACATTCTGGCAATCTGTGCGGAGAATCAATTCTGTGTCAGCCTGGTTAATTTCATTTCCCCAGTGTCAATTTGCCAGCTTCGTATCTGGTCTCTGATCCATTGGAATGAATTTCTCTGACACCACGTGTTCGTGAATTGCTTATGTTTTTCCCCTGTTATCAGTCTTCCGTGTGGAATCTCGCTGAAACCCATATACAGTACATTATTTTCACTCCCCTCATTTAAAAATCTGATCACTTCCTCAAAATATTTAATTAGATTTGTTAGACATCACCTCCTCGGACAAAACCATGCTGATTCCTTCATCAAATCTTGCCTGGACAAGTCGCAATTAATTCTCTCCTTCAGAGGTTTCTACAAAAGTTTCCCGAACACTCCTGTGAGACTCACTTGGCTGTAATTCCCTGCTTTGTTTCTATCTGTCTTGTTAAAAAGTGGAACCCCATTAGTCGTCCCGCAGTCCTCGACCAACTCCCCTTTGGCCAGGGAGGAATGTGAAACATTGGTCAGAACCCCTTAAATTGCTCCTTTGTCTCACAGAGCTTCACTCTGAGCTGGGGATTTGTCCACGTCTAAGACTTTCAAAATCTCCAGTATTGTCTCAGTCCCTAGATGAAACTGATCAAGAACCTCTCAGTGCATCTTCCTGCATTCTATACGGATGTCTTCCCACAACAAGACTGTTCGCGAATGTGTAAAGGGATTCATCCAGTTATCCTGTTTACAACTATATCCAACTGTACTGTCACACTGGAGGGAACACATTCACGTATTTTAACTGGAAGACGCTGTTTTCAGCCTTTGCGCCTATAAACACTTTATCTCTGTTACCCAATGGCACATTGTTACAGTGTGAAAGCGTTTAAGCGTTCTCTATCTGGAAAAAAACAGTCACTTGATTACTTCTCCTCCGTGGACTCCAATCCGTTCACATCTGAAATGAGGGATGTTTTTCTCTCTGCTGTTCATCACATCCAGGAGATAACTGCGGCAGAAATGAATGCTGTCTTCATTGACCTAAGTAGTTGATGCCAATTACTCACCTTGTAATGGGAACTACCCACAAGAGAACTTTTCAACAGGCACACAGTTCTGTATTCTATGCAGGGGATCATTGCACAAGCACAGTATCAATCTTCTACCAGGCCATACACAGTCATTCTTCCTCGAACATTCACAGTATCCGACTCTAACCAGACCAAAACCAGATGGTGCTGGAAAAACTCAGCAGGTTTAGCAGCATCTAAAAAAAGAAATCAGAGTTAACATTTCGATTCTAGTGACCATTCCGCAGAACTGACGATAGCTTGGAAAATGTTAGTCTATCTGCAGAAGATATAGTGGGGGTTGGGAGAGGGAAAGAGTAAACTATAAGTAGGGATAGAGTTCAAATAGAGAGAAGAACAGTTGGAGAAAGGAGTGGATGATGATCTGGCTAGCAGTGTGAATAGTTGTCAATGGACACTGCTAGTAGCGAACCATATGTGGTGTGTTATGGCAGGCTATGTGACAACAAGGCCTGGCATGTGGAATAGGGGGATAGGACATGGGAGAGTACAGACCCTAAAAGAATTGAAATTGATATGTGGTCTGCAGGACTGCAGTCTCCGCAAATAGAAACTGAGGTGGTGTTCTTCCAGAATGCCCTGAGATTCGCTGGAACTCTTCTTGAAGACAGAACTTGGATGTCCTGCAGTGTGTTCACCCAGTCCAAACTTCGTTTCCCAAGATAGTGGAAGTCACATTGCGAGTAGTGATTGTAGTAGAGTGGATTGCGTGAAGTGCAGTTCATGTGTTGATTTACCTGTAAGGTCTGTTTGGGCCATTGGAATCAAAACAGGGAAGACGTCAATGGACAGGTGAGGAGAGAAAAGAAGCAAAAGGTGATATTATTAGAGAAACCTAACAAAAAAGCTTCATTTGAATGCTCGTCATATTTATAACATGATTGAAGAGTTAATGGCACAAATTAATACGAATGAAAATTATTTAGACAATAGACATTAGGTGCAGGAGTAGGCCATTCAGCCCTTCGAGCCTGCACCGCCATTCAATATAATCATGGCTGATCACTCCTAATCAGTATCATGTTCCTGCCTTATCTCCATAACCCTTGATTCCACTATCTTTGAGAGCTATATCCAACTCCTTCTTAAATGAATCCAGAGGAAGGCCAACATGCTATTAGCCTTCTTCACTACCTGCTGTCCCTATATTCTTGCCTTCATTGACTGGTGTACAAGGACACCCAGATCTCTCTGTACTGCCCTTTACATAAATTGATTCCATTGAGGTAGTAGTCTGCCTTCCTGTTCTTGCTACCAAAGTGGATAACCATACATTTATCCACATTAAACTGCATCTGCCATGCATCTGCCCACTCACCTAACTTGTCCAGGTCACCCTGTAATCTCCTAACATCCTAATCACTTTTCACCCTGCCACCCAGCTTTGTATCATCAGCAAATTTGCTAATGTTATTGCTGATACCATCTTCTATATCATTAACAACCATCAGAGAGATACGGTTGAAGGATGGCCACAAATGTGAGTTAAATATCCAGGAGTACGAGACTATTTGCAAGGTCAGACAGCAGTGTAAAGAAGGTGGTGTCTCTCTGTTATTCAAGGCCGAAATCAGGGCAGAGTGGAGAGATAATATATGTTCTACGGAGAATGGGTTTGAATTAATTTCTGTGAAACGTAGAAATTCTAAGAAGAAAATGTCACTGATAGATGCAGTCTATGGGCCAGCAAATAATAACATAATGCAATAAACAAATACATAAGCAATGCCTGTAAAAGTGCCTGCTTTTATCATTAGGGATTTTAATCTACATGTAGCTTGGTCAAACCAGTACCTTTGAGGAGGAGTTCGTTGAGAGTACCCGTGATAGTCTTCTTGAACAATATGCAATGGAACTGACGAGGGAGAAAGCAATCCTCGATCTGATCCTGTGGAAAGGAACAGGAATAATTAATGATCTCATAGTTAAGGATCCTCTTGGAACGAGTGATCACAGTATGGCAGAACTTAGAATTCAGATGGGGACTGTGAAGAGAAGATCCAATACCAGGGTCCTGTGCATGTGCAGGGTCACAACAATAGAACGAGAGTGCACCTGGCTAAAGTAGACTGGAAGCAAAGGTTAGACGGTGGGACAGATATCCTAAACGATGATTCCTAAAACGATGATTTTGTAGAAGTGCTCATCAAAAGTATATTCAAGTGAAAGGGAAGGACTGTAAGAAAAGGGATAATCTGCCCTGTGTGTCTTCGGAAATAAGGGAGGGTATCAAAGTGAAAGAGAAGGCATACCAAGTGACCAAGAACAGCATGAAATTGGAAGATTGGGATTACTTTTAGGATAAACATGAGGGGAAAAACGAACTAGTACAGAATACAAAGATGGATAGCAAACGTTGTTATAAAAATATAAAACGAAAAAAGAGTGGCTAAAGTGAAGGTTGGTCCTTTCGATGATGAGAAGGGACATTTAGTTATGCGATGTGATGAAATGACCGAGGCATTGAACAGGTATTTTGTGTCAGTCTTCACAGTGGAGGATACTAATAACATGTCAGTAAGTGGCAAAGAGACAAATGTAGGTGAGGACCTGGAAACAAACATTATTACAGAAGAGGTAGTGTCAGGCAAGCTAATGGAGCTGAGGATGGACAAGTCTCCTGGCCGTGAGGGAATGCATCTCAAGGTATTAAAGGAGATGGCGGGAGAAACAGCAAGTTCAATTTTCAAATTCACTAGACTGCGTGGCAGTCCCAGCTGACTGGAAAACAGCTAGTGTGACA